>NW_023397182.1:0-57535 GCF_011125445.2 Fundulus heteroclitus | reverse complement strand
TCAACCCCGGATTACTCCCAAACAGTGAGGAGTTGAAGCATTCATCCCTACACCGTCAGATTAGCATAGACATCACTCTTCTGAATGCTGTAGATGGAAAGGTGGAGCATCAATAGACGGCCAGGGCGATGGGTTAAATGCTCCTGTATGGTGAACATTTGCATTCATGCATTTTGCATTCACTCGGATGAGTCATTTACTGCAAAACAACAGCAGGAAGCGAGGCTAAACTGGCTAAAGGAATGCGAGGACAACCAGGAATAAAGTGTGAAGTCTTAGATTAAAGCAGACATGGGATACAGAGAGGAAAACAAAATGAGGGGAAAAAAGACAACTGTTTCCAATATGTGTACACAGGCTGCAATTTTTTTATTAAATGCAATGAGTTTGCATTTAATGCAGTAATAAATGAAGTATGGAGTTAAGTGTAGGGTTTCATACAATCTGTTTCCAAAACGTGCACCGCTTTAAAAAAAAACACCCTGCAAATGTGTGTTTATGAGCATAAAAGTAATCAGCTGACAGTTTGTCTTTATTGAAGAATCCAAATGAACATCTTTGGAGGAGGAACTTAATTAAAATGTGCTGGTAAAGTAGAAAAACAACAAGCAATATACCTAGAAGTCTGATCAGTTGTCTCAGGCCCCTTTTTTTTTTAATAAGGGATGGAAGCATGGAAGCTGGCTTTTCAGGAGGGGGGAATTGATCTTGATTAAATACCGAAAATCAAACAGAAACACTTAATGTGATTAGCTTTACTTTATGTGGCAAAATCGGTCCACAGTGAGTTTGATTTCACAAAAAAAGCTTGGGTCATAGCGATGATCTAAGTTTTTAGACCTGTTACGCTATAACGTAATAGGTTTGAGGTTTAATTTGTTCAGCCGAATTTTATTGATTTTATTTCACAAATTAACCCAGTTCATAACATTTACACAAGGTAAAAATCAACCTGAATTCGTACCTTTATTGAAATTGCGAATAAATTAAATTGCTTGCCTCTTGTCGACAGCCAAGGGAAACTGATGAGGCGTAATTTTATTTCTGACCTCAACAAGCAGACAAAGAGTGCAGCTGTTCCAAAGAAGACAAAAGAATAGCGCTTGAGTATAATTTGAGATGTATTTTTTACAGCTCCGTGTGGCCACATCGGTGAAGACCAGCGAACCGCAGAGTTCAGGTTTGGAAATTAGTGGCATACGACTCCTGCTTTCTGATTGGCTCGTTCGGACGCGGGTCGTTGCTGATTGGCTGCTGAGCCAAGCAGCAGTGAAATATCAACTCCGCGGCTGCTGCCAACCCTCAGCTCAGACGGAACCTCTCAGAGTGGAAACTCGTGTTTTCTCCGCGACAACACCAGACGAACCGGGACGTTTTTCTCCTTATGGGACGAATCAGACCCACTGAACAAGCAAGGTCACATCGGAGGTAAGTGTTTGTGCTGTAATGAACCTGTAGGGATGTTGTTTTAAAGAGACAGCTCGGTTATTAATCGGGTCCATCATCTGTGTTTTGCAGGAGGTGACTATTTGAGACACGAGAACTAGACAAGATGGTGAGTTTCCTTCTTATTCAGCTTTTAGTGATAAAGCGAAGTTTGATAGTAGGCTATGTGGCTCTGTCAACCAGGCCTGCTTGAGTTAGAGAGTTATTTAAAACTAGGGAATTAAATAAATCCAGTCTCCCAACATGTGCAGACAACATCTGCAGCCACAGCCCTGCAGCAGCAACTGTGGGCAGAGAGTGATGCTCTGATTCCTTCATATCAGGAGTTTGTTTCTGATCTCTAACCCATTTCCTGCAGCCAACAGAGGAAATTTCCAGCTCTGCTGGTCACCCAGCGTTGTTTATATCTACAAAATTATTAATTTGCATAGAGAACATTTTGTGATTTGGTCTACCCGCGCTGTTTCCTGTTGTATTTTTCCTGTTGATGTCATGATTACAAAAAAACAACAAAACAAACAAACAAAAAAACACTGAGTAAAAGTTTAAAAACAAAACGTGAGCTTTTTTTTGCAACAGGATTGGATTTTTTTATAGCAGAAATTCACAGAAAGGGCTGCAAAGATTTGGATTTTGGCATATGCTGCGCAGAAAATAAGGTGTGCAGTGAGAGTTTGGGATAGACTGTGATTGCGAAATCAAACCAAAGCAGCAAATATGATCATGTTGAAGCTTACTGATCCTATTAATGTTAGAGAAGAGATTAGAAAATAGCACTGAATTGGCTGTCGGTGTTGTTTTATTGTGTCCTTTTAAAACTGATTTTGTAGAAACGCATGTAAACTCAGCCAGTAGTTTATTAAGTTTAACACTGGAGTCTGAAGAGGCCCTGAAATTTTCTGTCCTACTGGTTTTGGTTGCATATTATTCTTGTTTTGTCTCATTTTGGTTAAAGCGACGCAAAGCTGTCTTAGAAGCAATGAAAATCTGCAGGTTTAATGTATTTGGCAGAAATCCCCAGTTTTACTCAACTTCTACTCCTAAAGATTCTCAGATTCAACATCACATGATCCCTTATGTCCTGTTTGAATATGGGAGTAAATCCAGTTTCCCTGGCTGACTCTTGACCAATTAGCTCGGAGCTGGAGAGGAAACTGGAATATTGTATTCTTGGCATGCTAAACGGGACCCCTGGAGCTAAACGAAGAACCGCGGGACCAGCCGCTACTTTCCTTCACTGTGCCGGTAAACAGTTGAGGCGTAACCGGAGCTGTCTGGGTTTGAATCCCGTGTGGGTCAATTGAAGGCAGGGCGTTCACCCAAGGTGTTGGTGCGATTGAGCAAATTAACGGACAAACAGACGTGTCTGATCACGATGTGTACTTGTTTAGGAGCTGCGTGGCCTGTTCTTTATGCAGCAGCAGGTCAGCTGGTCTGAGGGATTACAGAAAGAGAAAAGGCATTTAGTCATTGATTGGCGTTCACTTGGACAAGCCCCAGCTTGCCCAAAAAGCCATTTTAGAAACCTTTTGCAGTAATTAAGGCGTTGAAGAAGTTCGCTGTCCTCTTTCTTTGTAGGTTTTATGCGATAACGTTGTGGACTAATGAACCTTTCTCTATTCTCTCCTCAGTTTTGCTTACGTGACTCCAGTGACTGCCTGCAGGAGCAGATGCACTACATGATGAGGTCACTGCAAGATCTGAAGCAGCTGCGGAAAGCCTGCCCCGAAGTGCGACACCCCCTCGCTCCCCTCAACAGCCAGCTCCCAGCCATGGCGCGTCATCCTCCGCTGGTGGCGAGGGCCTGCCAGCAGCGGGCTCTGCAGCGGGAGCAGCGCGCACGCCTGCGGGTGTCCGAGGCCAGCACGGCCAGCACCTACGACTCGGCCTGCTGCCTCGCCAGCCCCCTGGAGGACGTCGACGAGGACGAGGACGACGCCAGCAGCGGGCTAGGACTGAGCTTCAGACGGGACCTGCGCTCTCCCTGTAGCCAGAAGAGTCTGGAGTTTGACTCGGGTTACTCCGAGGCGTCCTGGCAGGACGACGGCGTCGTCCTCAGGAGGACGAGGAACGTGCGCGTTTCGTCCTCCGCCTGCATGCGGATGAACAGGGCGCCCAGCGGACGCATCCGGCCTAAATCCACGTCCGACGCCTGCCTTGAGACCTGGACTTCTTTCGAGGTCAGCGACCCAGAGGACTGGACTAATTCCCTGCTGACCAGAGGGCGCAACAGGCAGCCTCTGGTTCTGGGTGACAATAGCTTCGCAGACCTCATACAGAACTGGATGGACTTGCCGGATTGTCCAGAACCCACAGAACTGAAACTAAACCCTAGACGGAAATTGGGGAGAGGCTTCTTTGGCAACATGAGGAAGAAGCTGTCTGGCCTCTCTAAGACTGTGGAGGACAGAGTGAGGATGAGATCCACGGACCCTTCTCATCTGAACCGAGCGGCCAACGCTCCAAAGCGCCTGTCCTGTCCTGTTGGGCCGTTGCAGCCCAAAGTGCCGTTTTTCCACCAGTCTCACTCGGGCATCAATGAGCTGGGTTCAGACTTCTACCACTTTGCTGCTATGATGAAGTCAGGCAGCCGACAGCCGATAATATGCAAGGACATCGTTGGTTACGTCTGACAGATGTTCGTGTCATTCCATGTGCCGACCGGACAGTCACTTTATTTTTATACGATCGCGTCTCACTTTACATCATTTCTGTTGTTAAAGTATTTGGAATAAAGATGTTCTCCTGACTCAGGCCTCCAGTATTTGCTCTAATTTATGTCTTATATCACGTAGTTTGCCATTCTCACAGTAGGGCTGGACGATATAGAAAACAAGCATATGTCGATAAAATAGAAATCATATTGATCGATATCGATAGTTATCAACAAATTCAAAACATATATTTTAAGTGCAGCCCTGCCCATTTTATGCTGTTGCTTAGCGACATATTTGTAGATACAGAACACACAAACACTGAATTCAAACTCAACCCTTTATTCAACCAACTTTTTACCAAAACTGCAAGTTTTTACAATAGAAAGCATGCTCTCTGAACTCTTGGTGGGGCTTGGGTCCTGGATCTGCATTTGTGATTGGTTAGGGGATTGTAATGACTGTAGTATTACTCTTCAGGGCTAGAATGCAAAAGGAAGGTAAACTGTTCTTCTATTGAATGTTTTATTGATCTTTCTTTTTTGCTCCCATCGATATACGTCTGTCAATCGATATATATATTGTTGAATTATCGTCCAGCCCTATCTCACAGCATCATTGCAATGATGACGCTTGTTTTTTACTGAAGGTTTGACTGCGGTTGCATCTATTTTCATTAAAAACCACTGGTAATTTATGTTTGATTGCACAGATGACTTTAATACAAGTTTGTTTTATAAATATGAAACAGTACAGGCACATTTATTGAGTACAAAACCTTTAAATTCATGTTTTGTTGCAGTAGCATAATTTCACACATTAAAAATCCAAATATTCAATGTTTAACTTGTTTCGTGTGAAAGTAATCAATGTCAAGAAATTACGTTTAAGTTTTGTGGATTCAAATCGATCATCCTAAGAAAATAGCTACTTTACACACCTTAACATGCTTGTATCTTCAACCAGAGCAATAATTAAGACCAAGTTTATTCTTTCACTACTTGCATCCTCCGTAAGGGAGGAAAAGAGTGAAATCATTCCACTGCCACAGGTTGGAGCCGGAGGTCAGCAGGTCTCCATAACAATCAATGCGTCCTATTACCTGAAGGCCAGTTGTTTTGGGAGGCACACCAGGAAAATCACCTTTTCTGTTCTACCATCTCAAATATAAAAAAATTTGTTTGCGCAACTCCACCGTGACTTTAATCGTAATCGTCCACTTTGGTCAGATTTGACAAAGGACGATTTTCTCTGTAACATCCTAGCTGGGTTTGGTGTGAAACTATTTGTAAAAGGTCCTGATGCTTACTGACATGTATGGTGGAGACTTGGTGATGCTGTGGGCTTGTTACTCTTTCAAGATCTAACCTTGTTAAATTTTTAATATAACTGGGGTGTCCCCTACCAAATGAATACATAAAAACAGTTAAATCTTTCAGCAGCATAATAATCTACAACATACACTGAAATCCAACTAAAGGATGGTCTTACACTGGTAATTTTTTATGTGAGACTACTGCCACAACAAAAGGTACATTTCATTTTAAGCTTTTCACCAATTGTCACCAAGTTTCCCTTTAAATGAAACCAGCACTGTATCTCAGATCTGCTGATTTAGGGGATTTTAGTAATCTTATACAACTCCCTCCAGAAGTTCTTTTCGTTCTCAAGGAAAAGCTGAACTCTTTAAGCGGGGCAAGGCAACTATTTACGGGCCAGAACCAGAGGCTGTGTCAACACAGAGTGCTGTGTACCCAATGAGGTCATTCCCCGTGTGTCTGTGCAGCTGGAGGTGAATGAAGCTGAGCAGCTGGTTGGAGATGTAGCCGACGTTTGCTCGGCTGTATTGCTTTGTGAAGCAGAACATCTCACTAACAGCTCTCCGGCCCATTTAACCCGGTGTCCGCTCTTGTTGTGGGATCAACTCAGCCGCACACTTTGGATAACACTTCGGTTAACTCTGGGCCCTCCAAAAGAGAGAGAGAGAGAGAGAGAAAAAAAGGAACGAGGCAGACAGAAAGTAGATTAAAGGTATACTTAAGATAAGCTAAAGATTACATCACCTTTGACTTTACAAATGCGCTCTGTTCATTAATTCAAAGAGAGAAGCAGAATGAAGATAAAACAGAGATTTCTCATGCTCCCCTCTGGAGTCGTCCTCACCGATAACTCGTGCTATCAAAGATAGGGCAGCTTCAAATTAGAAAGGAGTTTTGTCTTAACATACTGTGTTTTTTCACAGATATAATGCTAAGACAGGAATGTTGCTACTAACACCTAAAGCAAACATTTATTTCGCTTTTGATGGGGTTCTGCTTTTTAAGACTTGCTGGTCCTCAATGGCCAATCTGCTTAGCTGTCAGCTGACCAGGGATCAGTAAAAGAGATGTAGGAAGAAAGGTCAGGGAGCAATAAGCTAAACTCATCCAAATGTTGAACTAACAATACCAAATGTATTACAAGTAAGCATGTGGTAGTTTTATTTGTAAATTGTATCAGATGCTCACAGAAAGTTGCAACAACTCCATTAGGTGAGGTTAGATGCAAAGCCAGCAGCAGGCTCCAATGATTCCTGGTTAAAATGTCCATATTACTGGACCCAGAACCATGTCTTTGCTGGAGTCGTTGCCGTTGCTTGAAAACATAAAGAAAGTGTTACCTCAGATGGCAACGTCACAAATCAGTTCCAGAGCTGCTAATTTTCCATTTAAGGTGCCTTCCTTACGCTTCTCAGTGTACTAACCCACGTGGATTCCACTGCTTTCAGTCTTTACAGCATTGTGTTCAGCACCAAACATCAACTGGCTATGAAAGAAGGTAGAATAGAAAAGTTCATTTCTTTTTCAAAGTCAATCTGTTGGAACGAGTGCCAACATTTGTCTATGAATCGGTGAGCTTGTCCTTCCGTAGCTTTAAAACACTATTTCAATTTTAGATAAACTCATAAAAAAGTGCACAAATTGCAAAATATATATTTTTTAAAGTGAGCTCATACCTTCAGCTGTACATTTGGATCTCCACTCATGTCAGTTAGCTTTTAATAACTATATATAATTTAATAGCTATGTAATGATGCGCACTCTCTGAAGCTGTGATTCATTGCAAACCATCACAGCTTTTCATCTCACCTGATTTGGCTGTCAGGTGAAAATGGGAACAAAAACTAATTTTCATTGCATCATCTGTGAACAAGTGCAAAATTCCACCTAAATGTCTGCTTTTAAAATGCAAAGATTATTAAAAGATCAACAATTTCTGGGTAATTTACCATCAATTTGGAAGCTTCTGCAGCTTACTTGGAGGTCATCACCATGAATAAGTAAACTGATTGGAGCAATGAGGGAAATTGACACACCATTACAGCATACAGTTGTGTGAATAATGTGGATACCCCACAGAACTCTGGGTTTTAATGTGTATTGTCAAATTTAACAGTACTGAAAAAATTCAAGTAGCACAAGCAATCATTAAAAACAGAAGTAAAGAGCTTTCAATATTGTCAGTGATGTGTAGTAAAAAATGCTAGTGAAAAAAAAAATAGTACACCCCTACTTTTTTATTTTTTATGAATCAACAAAAATTTTTTTTAACCATCACAGTGTCTCAGGGGGCACTAGCGACCATCTGTACAAAAAAAAACTGAAGCAGAACTGGACCATAAAAGATGACAATGCTCCAAACACACCAGTAAATTCACCAAGGCCTGGAAATTTTCTAAAAGAAAAGTTCTGGATCAAATCTAAGTCCGACTCTTGATCTTCCCATAATGCTGTGGGGTAACATGAAATAGAAACCGCTCAAAAATGTCCTGGCAGAAAATGTAGAGTATAGCCAACTGTCCCAAGATCGACGTGGCAAAACTACGCTCCAGACAACGCCTTCAGGGCAGCAGCCTCAGGCACCTGTCTACCTTGGATTGGCTGTACTGAAATGCAATTTCAAATACAGCAATTCAATTCTCAGTTAAAATAGCCATTTTTATTTATATTATTCGTTTAATGAGAAAAACATGGTTGCATTTTGTTAACATGCAATGAAACACTTAACTGTACCTTTAAAATGAACCTAAATCCAAACATGTCAAGTGTGAATTATGGTCCAGGCCTTGAGTTTTTGTGCACCAAGTTAAGCTCTGTTCCTGTCAGACCCCAGACACAGTCCTCAGGACACTGATCCAGTGCAGGTCAGTTTAAGCATCAGGCTTTCTCTGGGTGGCTCAGTGAAACACGGTGAGCACGCAGCATACGTCCTGCTAATTAGACGGTTAGCTTTGAGTTTATTCATGCTCATCACTGGTAGCTCTGTAAACATACACTCAGGCGCGCTGTTCCTGCTCTCCAACCAGCCACGATGTTATCATCCATGTAATGGAAATAGTAGTTCGAGTTGGGGTTAGAGGCTAGCAAGCTTCACGGATAGGTTATTCCTCTCTGTTGACCGACACACTCTAATTAAAGCACAAATCTGTACTAAAATATCAAGAAACAACTAATTAGCTGAAAAAACTGTCATGAGGTGCTTAGAACAGTTTCAGGTGTTACTCAGTGGGCAAGGAGAGCTCATCCTGCAGGACGCTTTGAATGTGGGATTGGACTGGTACATCCAAGTGAGGCCAGCAAGTTAGCATCCACTATTTGTCTGAAGAACTTGACCTACAGCTTATTCTGATAAATGAAAATCTCCATAGAACCAGGCGACTCTTGTTTTTTGTCTGATGTAATAAGATAAACAAGATTTCATAAATGTGAGCAATATAAAGATTTGATCATATGATCTTGTGACTGTCTTTGTAGTTGGTGAAGGCTCTCTTTTGTCTCTGCAGGGTTTGCATGAAAGAGCTGCTGACTCCGATTACGCATATTCGCAGACCCTTCAGTGCTTTATGACACAGTGTTACGTGGAAATTGGAGCTGAATGGCATCATGTGAAGGCTTTTCTTTCTTTGCCCTGACCAGCTCGGCAGCATGTGGTGCCACCACAGATGTCAGGTTTCCATGCAAGGGAAGGTAATATTGGAGGAGTGAGTAGGTTGGAGATCTTCCTGTTTTAAAGAAAGGCGAAACAAGCTTCTGTTAAATCACAATGTCTAGATACTAAGGTAAGCTTTTTAGGGTTAAGGCTTGAAAAAAAAAACCCACATTGCTTTGTAAATGTGCTCAACTTTGACTATTGAATCCAAGTAGCAACTAAGATTTTGTTCTGTAAATTACATTTTTGAATAAGTTCATTAAAGCCTAAATGCATTTAATCTGAATCTTATGATCAGAAAATATCGGGTGCACTGCAAAAGTATTCAGGCCACTTAAAATATTTTGATATTTGACTTGTAACAACCATCTACATTGATATTTTATTGGGATGTTATGCTCTACTTTGTACTAATCTTACACAATTGTTGTGTGGAAGTAAAATGAGGCATGTTTTCAATATTTTTTTATAGGTGTTGCATCCATCTTTATTTAGCCCCTCTCAGCCAGAACCAGCTTTTGTTAGTATGCCCTAACAGCTTTGGATGTCTAAAGGCTGAAGATTATGTCCATGCTCACACTACATCAGATTGGAGCATCTGTAAACATCAATTTTTAAGTCTTTCCACTAACATTCAATTGTGAGGCCTAGACTTTGACTGTGCTAAAACATGGATATACTTTGATCTAAAACAATTCCAATATAGCTGTGGCTGTATGTTTAGCATGATTGTTTCTGCTGGAAGGGGAACCTCCTGCCTCTTGCTGGTTTTCTGACCTACAAAGAGTTTTGCATGTAAGTCAAAAAGGGTGATTTTGTTCTTATCTGACCAAAGCACCTTCTCCAACATGTTTGCTTTGTCACCTCCATGGCGTGTTGACTACATTGGGATTACTGTTGGCTTCTCTTTTCAACAATGGCTTTCTTTTTGTCACTTTTCCATAATGTGAATGAAGTGCATGTCTAAAGGTTGTCCTGTCAACAGAATTTTCTACACGAGCTTCAGATCTCTGCAGCTACAGGAGAGTTACCATAGACTTTCTTGTTGCACCTCTGAATAATGCTAAATAATTTTAAAGCTCATGAAACACTAAGGAATTTCAAGGATTTCCCTGTATTTTGCTCCACCCATCTTATCCTTTCTTTCTTGTAAAACAATATAAAAACGATATATCATGACCAAGTAGGTCATATTGGACAACAGGAGGTCCAGAAAGACTGAACATGCTTCTCTACTGCATACAGGTGGGAGGCAGTGGAGCGTGTGGACAGCAAAAAGTTCCTGGGCATTCACATCTCCTCTAATTAGCCGTTGGTGGGCGAATAAGGCCCAACAACAGCTCTTCTTTCTCAGGGAAATCAAATGAACTAGACTTTCTACAAAGCTGCTAATAAACCTTTACAGTGCTACAATAGAAAGCATTTTGTGTCTCAGCATGATTGTGCCATATGGGAGCTGCACGACATAGGACAGGAAGGATTTAGCACAGGTCGTGAAGACAGCCCAGGGGATTGTAGGGTGCCACCTATAAGATTTAGATACGGTTCATGCTGCACGAGTCCAGTTTGTTCCACTTCCATCAGGGAGACTTTAGGAACAATAAATCACAAACTGGCAGACTTAAAAACAGCATATTTCCCAAAGCTATAAGGGTTATCACCCCTGCTGAGAATCAATAAGACACCAGCCCAGTTCGTAGTCAGTTATACGTTACAAACACTCTACTGGTTCCACAGGTTCTTGATCCAATGAAAATTATTTACTCAGTCTCTCGCATGCAAATGTGCATTCATACATGTCAATCTCTCAGGGACAGTTAGTTTAGACATCCATGCAAATTGCTCAGCTCTGTAACTTGAAGATCTAAATTTATCGCACAGTACTGCAGACTGTTTTTTGACTTTTGACTCGAAAATTAGTCCATTAGCTGCTGAAGACCATTTGCATGCTTAAGCCTCTCAGGGAATGTTGTTGGCCAGTGCAATCAACTAATTAAAAAAAAGCTTCGAGTGCTTTTTGACATGTAAGGCCAGGACAAAGTCAGAGGAAACCTAGATGGAGCTGGAGTTTTATTTAAAAGGACAGCAGCAGCCATCACCTAAGCAAGAAAGGGAGAATATTTAAGGTTTCCTCAAAGGCATAGAGAAACCTCAAACACCCAAATGCTAATTTGGGGTCTAAAACTGAAGGTTTTAAACTTATTGTCCTTAAAAAAACAACATTTAAAATAGACCTATTAAGCCAAGAATACACCTCCCAGATTGGTAGCATCATGCTGTGGGGATGTCTCTTATTAACAGGATGTATAAAGATGGTCTAATGATGACTGGTGTTAAAATAATGGCAACGATTAGGTACAGAAGATACAGTTCTGATGGTCATTGTAATGAGTGACACAAATAAGCAAAAAACTATTTATTTTCAAGAGAAACATTTAATATTTTTAAATGTTTGAAATAGCTGCAGTTAGACTGTAGTATAATTTAACTAGAATCACTGTGCTTTATCAGGACTCATCTATCTTATAAAAGTTGAAGTTGTGCATACAGGAAATGGGCCTTTATCCCAAAGTCTGACTGAGCCAAGGCTACATGAGATAAGTGTCTTGCAGCTGTAACAGGAACCAAAATGGTCTCTGCAAAGTATCAGTTTTTGGAGGAATAACAGCAAAGAATACAGACATTTGCTTTCTGTCTGTCCTGGCTTGGTTTACACAATTTGCTATTTAAAAGCAGATATGTTGTATTAATCCACTTTTCAGTGTTGGAAACAATGGAAAAATGCATTTAAATTCCCAAGTGGGATGGAGCTAAGCAGGGAGAAAGTAAAAGGGATTAATACTTCCTCAGAGAAGCTTGCATAATATTTCCCAGTTTCCGTGGGAATTCCAGTGAACTGACTAACTAGGCGATTGTGCAACTCTGAGTTTCGGAAATTTTCAAAACGGAAGGTGCACTCTTATAATTAGGTGGCAGACCTTTAAATTGTGTAATAATGTTGTGTACAGACTTAATCCAGGAAATAATAAAGGAAAAAAATGAGTGACTGTTGAAAATGAGAAAAAATTGTCAGAATTGCCAGAGAGCACTGCAGCATTTGGCTTCCATTTTTGTCACAGAGGTGGATAGTGATTAAGGGTCTGTCTGCAGCAGAGCCAGGAGAACAGACAGAGTATCAGCTTACTGAGGAGGAATCCCTCTCATGACCGCCGAGACATGTCCACACACACACGCAGACTCTTCTGATTAGCCTATTAAAAGTTGGACAGGAAGTGGAGGAGTTGGGGGAGCTTTTGGCCTGCGCTCTGACAAAGACTGGATATGATTAGGGCTCTTTTTAACTCTCATTCTGTCTACTTTAGATATAGAAAATTCAGGAAAATAAACTTTAAACCCCAAATGTAGATTTTTTTATAAAAACACAATTGATGCATATATACGGGGCATCTACTTTGAACAAAATTCATACTTTCCTCAAAAAACTCTGTATTGAGTTATCAAACATGTCCTTTTAAACCCCTTTTATAAGTGAACAAGTTTAATTAGAATTCACAAAATGTACTCAGTTACACCCAATTAAGTCCCAAAAAATGTGTTTGATGTTTTAATTAGAGCCAAATTTCCCTACAAATTGAATTGCTGTTGTTTTTGCAGGAATCTTTGGAGCCCGAGGACTACAGGAAGTCGTCAAACATGACTTATTTAGAAACTCCACATCTGTTTTGCCCTTCTGCTTACTATAAACCTGACTGTTGGGTTCATGGGAATCATAACAGTTGAGATGATACAGACCAAATATCCCAGGAGACCTTGCTTTGGTTCTCATGGCCAAAGGGTGCCCCTTGGGTCAGACCCTATTTCCTCTGTTCAGTACAACATATGACTTTACAAGTCAACTCAGAAACTCATTGCATATTAACTCATTTGGAGAGTATAATTCTAAATTGTTGATTGTCAATTTTGGAACATGGTGACTGTAACACATTAGATGCCCTTGTACCTTTCTTTTTATTAGGACAAAGATTTTATATGGTGTCAAATTATTTTTCAATTCAAAAAACTGGATTGGCTCCCTGCAAGCAATCCCAACATTGCAGATTGATTTCCAGCATCAACATGCAGCTGCCTCTGGAATGAAGAGCATTTTTTCGTCTTTTTATTCTCACTGCGAACTGTTGTGAAGGGTGGTGTGGACATGCCTGATCCTGTCATGTCATTTTATGTCCCAGTTCTCACACACATTTTGGCACCATGACATGATGACAAGTCTCAGCTACCGCCTACAGCAAGCACATTCAATGAACTTAGCTTGCAGACCCCAAACGTGACATTGGGACACTTTGCTGTGGAAAAACATGGAAAAACAGTGCTTTAGAGGGGATGGGAAAAACATTAGTTTCTCTGGAGACTTTGGGTTTTTAGTGTCTTTTGAGGCCCCCTGTTTAAGCAGTCTAATAAAACAACTATTTCCCTCTCATTAGAAGCAGCCTGCAGGGTTCAGTGGAAAGTTTTATCATTATAAACTTTAACAGAGATCCTGATCATTTCTATACGGATAATTTAGGACTGTTAACATTTATTGTCTTGCTGCCTTACTTGTTTGCAGGGCCATCTAAGAAACGCTACGAAGAGGAGGCCAACAAATATCACAAAGGATACTTTTCCAAAGCGCTGGGAAGATGCCAAAGCCGCAAATTCTCCACATTCCTTTGCGCTTTTGCTGTTAAAGCATCCAAGTGAGAGAGCGTCTTTCAGAGTCCATTCACAGGCACATGACCGTCTGTGGTTACACAGCCAAGGTCCCTACTTTACCGTCCCAGCTCTGTCTAACACAGTTTGGCTGCAGAAAACAACCCTCCACAGTCACATACTGCACACATACACTTTGTCTACCTGCTTGCTTCGACACAATACGGACATAAGGTTATATACAATCAAAGAGCAACACCTCTGAAGACCTCTCCCAAAAATAGGGACAAAAATGATGCTTAAGAATGTTTTTGAAATTAATTTGATCATGCTGCATGCTTCAGAACGGCATGCATACATAAGTGCATGCAGCAAGGGGAATATATATATATATATATATATATATATATATATATATATATATATATATATATATATATATATATATATATATATATATATATCATGCTGCATATATATATATATATATATATATATATATATATATATATATATATATATATATATATGTCCAACCCTGGGTCTTTCTGCATGGAGTCTGCACGTTCTCCCTGTGCATGCGTGGGTTCTCTCCAGGTACTCCGGCTTCCTCCCACAGTCCAAAAACATGACTGTTAGGTTAATTGGTCTCTCCAAATTGTCCTTAGGTGTGAGTGTGTGCATGAATGGTTGTTTGTCCTGTTTGTCCCTCTGTGTTGCCCTGCGACAGACTGGCGACCTGTCCAGGTACCCGGTGTACCCCGCCTCTCGCCCGGTGAGCGCTGGAGATAGGCACCAGCAACCCCCGCGACCCCATGAGGGATAAAGCGGTTTGGAAAATGGATGGATGGATATATATATATATATATATATATATATATATATATATATATATATATCATGCTGCATATATATATATATATATATATATATATATATATATATATATATATATATATATATATATGTCCAACCCTGGGTCTTTCTGCATGGAGTCTGCACGTTCTCCCTGTGCATGCGTGGGTTCTCTCCAGGTACTTCAGCTTCCTCCCACAGTCCAAAAACATGACTGTTAGGTTAATTGATCTCTCTAAATTGTCCTTAGGTGTGAGTGTGTGCTTGAATGGTTGTTTGTCTCTGTGTTGCCCTGTGACAGACTGGCGACCTGTCGAGGGTTTACCCCGCCTCTCGCCTGGTGAACGCTGGAGATAGGCACCAGCAACCCCCACAACCCCATGAGGGATTAAGCGGGTCAGAAAATGGATGGATGGATGGATGGATGTATATATACATATCCTAAGAAGAACCATCTGATGATGACATGAAAGCCAGCCAATCCTTAAAGGTATAGTAGACAATTCTTTCAGAAATGTAAGTAAGAAACGCCCAAGTCACTTTTTGAATAACTGCGCATGCACAAGACCATTCTACCTGCTATTCCACTCCTCAGTGGGATCATGTGAAAAAAATAGCCCCAAATACAATCTGGTCTTATTTATTTCTTCTGAGGCCTTCTCTTCTTCTCAAAACTTGTAAGATGGTTTGCTTCTTGTGCCTCTTAGCCATTTCCAAAACATACGATGAGAGCAGCGAAGCTACTACAATGAACGGCTAACACCGAAGCTCACTGGATACATAAACACTACAAGTGTGCGTGCCCAGCCAGATGATCCCACCGGATTTCGAAGTTAAAAAAAATATGGTCCACTATACTTTTGAGTCAGTCAATGTAAAATAAAGCTTAGGGAATGGTCCACTTAATAACTCGACTTGAATGTAACTAAAACTCCATGGAAAGCTCTGAAGGTCAGTGTATAGTAGAAGATGCCCCCAGAAGCATCAGGTTTGATGACAGAATGGGTCAAATTCACACCTGGTTAATGCATGTGACCAGTTCTTCAACCAGGAGGCAAGCTGTGATGATCAAAGCAAGCTTTTCTACTTGCTACTAAATAAAAATTGGTCAGAAATTACAAGCCTTTCTCTCTGTGCTATACCACTTTATTGTAGATAGTGTATGACTTTGCGTTTATTAAGTTGTATTTGTGATTTAACTTGGCTTTTGCCAACATCTGATATGAATTTCATGCCAATGGCCCCTTTAGAAGTATACTGAGAAAACAATGACAAATTAAATACTTTTTAGGGATTTTAGCTCCAGAAAAAAACTTTCTCTGTTGAATGACCTTTACATGACCTTCCGTGGAACCAAATGCAGCCTTTAAAAGATAAATGAGATGATAAACGTTACCCAGTTTGCCTCCATTATTCCTGACTGACAGTATCTCATGTGACTGACATCAAAAGCCCTCAAGAGCAATAGAGCTTCTGTGTTGCCCAAATATTACAGGCACATGAAGGAGGTTAGAGGAGTGTGGGAGAGACCACACGGTTGCTGCTCGTGGTCCGCTGAACTTAAGGTGTAAATAGATAAGAAGAGCTACAGAGAAGAGTCAATTATGCTTCTCCGAGGAGAGGCGAATGAGCAAAATGGAGATGAGGTAGAAGAAAGGATAGTTTTGTCAAACCAACGCACAGTTAGAGAAGTCTCTTTGGGGCAATCAGAATGAAAGCCTGGTCACACAATCGGCCCTTCTTCTGAGCAGGAAGCTGAGGTCGGAAGCGTGACCTTGATAAGTTGTCACCCTGCTGTGCTCCACAGCATGGTCCTGCCACCGACTGTCAGCTGCAGACAGAAAAGCCTCATTAGACTTCTGCACAATGAAGTCGACTCTGCAGTCACAGATGGGTTTCACTGATGAGACAGACAGAAAGCAGACATTGTATGGTTTCAAAGATCTCTCAGTCTCCAGTTCCTGCTTCTCTCTTTTTTTTCTATGACGTTTCCACTTCCTGTATTTAATATTCTTCATCATGTCATGTCTTCTCAATTCGATTTGAAAAAGAAATCATTTTACAAATCTCCCAGAAAAAACCCCCAGAGATTTTTGTTGATTAAGATGTGCGTGTTGTTTTGGCTGGTCGGTGGAGACTAAAGTCTCCAACTGTTAAGGTTTTTGTGAATTTGTCATGATAGCTGAACTGCTTTATTGACCTCATCTCCTGATACATGCCAGAGCAGCTTGAGTGTAAATAGAAACGGCGAGAATAATGAGAGAAAATGTCTGTAGAGGTCATGAAGTGCTGCACAAGTTATAATCACGGCGCTCTGTGAGCTGTTTATATTTGCCAAGATTTATTTCATATAAAGAAATGCTGTGATTTTCTCACATTTAACCCTACGTTTGACCCCTTTTAAAAGAGTTTGCTTTAAGAAACACGCCTACTAAAAACAGGCAGCAATGTGGTCTAACAATTGATTTCCACCCGCCGTGTCTTGTGAGGTAAATGTTTACTTCAGGAACAGGTCGTCTGACAAAAGTTGGAAAAATGTCATATTCTAAATTGAAATCACGTGTCAACCAAAAGTGGAGAGGACCAGCTTGGTCCTGAATCTTGGAGGGAAAGTGCGTCATTAACAAGAAGATGCAGCGGAAACATGTGAGGGAACAGATTCCTCCTTTTTAAATCAGAGTTAATGAAATTAAATATGATTATTTATCTGCAGAAAGTAAACAGGGCAGGATGTTATGGACCTTAGCAAAAGGCTTGTACATATTTTAGAGAAACAGCTGTCTTTTTTAGCCTAACAGTGCCTGGCAAAAGTATTCATAACAAACAAACATATGATAATTAAAAAAATTGAAGAGCAAGAGAACTGATCTTGGTCTTGAAAATCTTTTACAAATAAAAATCTGAAAAGTGTGCAATTGTATTCTGAGTGTCTTTTTGCTATAATCACAGCCTTCTTTTATGTCTCCACCAACTTTGAACATCTCCAGACTGAAACTCTTTGCCAAATAGCTCAAGGTCAGTCAGATTAGATGGAGCGCATACTCCATTGTGCTCAGCAGATTTCTGGTTATGCCACAGACAAGGGCGGGACAGTAAAACGAGAGATTCCTCAAGAGCAAGAGTGGGTCAGCAAAGGAACAGTGAAATGTAGTATTGTAAAATGTACAGATTGAACTTATGGATACAGTGTAGCTACCGAATAATTAACCTGGTTGAAATGGCATGACCAAATGTATTTCATAATTATAACGATGGTAATATTACATTTTACAATTCACCACTTTAGAACCTGTACTGCACGATATAAATGCATCCTGTTTTTTCTCCCAGAAGGTGAATTTCCTGTTTTGTGTCTTTGTTTTGATGTTGCTTAAATATAAAGGTTTCTCTAAGGATTTATTAGGGCGGACAAATCTACCACGCCTGCAAATCTACTAACTCTGCTATTGACATGGAAGGTTGTGTGAAAGGAAAAAGGTGGGTGAAAAAATTTACACAAGGAATAAGGATAACCCTTGTCTAAGGAAGATTTTGAAGCAAAGCCTAAGAGTTGGGGAGAGATTCACAAAGCACGGACCTCGGCTAGAGTCAGTGCTTCAAAAAAAGTATCTCAGATATGGGCTACAGCTGTTATGTTCCTTGTGTTAAGCCACGGCTGACACAGATGAATCAGAGGTGTCTTACCTAGTCCGAGGACAAAAAAGGACTGGACTGTTGCTCATTTAGCTTTTCATCTGGAAATCAAAGTTCCAGCAGTGATGGATGACCGGCAGCAGATGGCTGCCGGCTGCACCTGGACAGCTGTTGAGTTTAAACAAAGCTGTCGGTCCAAAGACAGACCGCAGTAAAATATTAAGCCAACAACCCTCAATACCTGGCCACCTACTTTCACCTCAACTGAAACAGTGTAAATATCACCCAGTTCTTATTGGTCTTTTAATTGTGGTTATTTTTTAGAATTTTATATAAATACATTCATTAACAAGATGTAGTGTTGAGCATACTTCTTATGATTAGCTGGTTCTCAGGGTAAACATTTGCCAGTATTAGTATTAGTTATGACAGTAGCCTTTGTTCAACATGCTTGTTTAACTCTCTTAGAAAAGGCTGAAGGTATTCCAAACTCACAAAAATAACAGCTTTCATTATTTAGCAAAGTTGTGTGATTCAACAAATACAGATAATTAAAAGTTAGTCTTTCTAAAAGCATTTGAGCCTCTATAAGTCATCGTTTTAAATATCGGTTTTCTGATGTTCTTGATCAGTTGACTGAATTACCTCCCGAAACTCCCTGGGCATTATTTATTTTTGTTCACACCCATTTTGAGCGGGAAACAACAACCCCAAGGAGCTTAGAGTGGAGTAACAGCTTTAAAATTAGTCAACAACAACCTTCCCAAATGTTTCATAACCAGAATTTCCTGCTGTGTAAGCAACTGACTTTTTTCTTTTACTTGTGCACCGTTTGCAGAGTCAACGGTGCACAAGATGGTGGGACTGGTTGGTTGACATATTGGCCAAATGTTCCCTATGCAGACTGACACGGTCAGCTGTTACTCTAACTAATCATCTCTCCGCATGTCGCCTTCGGTTTGTAACGGGACTCCTGACAGCAGTCAGTAACACCAAAACAGGCATGCTAACGAGAATCTCACAGTGTATGAAGGCAGAGAAGGGAGCAGTAACGTTCGGTCAAAGTGGCTGATGCTTGGAGTCTGAATTGGTGTCATTTGAAACTAGATTAAAGGCCTGCGTTGGCTAATTTAAAAAGGACATAAACCTTTCCTGATGGACTGAGGGCATCAGTTGACAACAATTATTCGTGGAAAGACACGTGATTATTGTGACTGTAAGGCTTACAACGCCTTGCAAATGTATTCTCACCCCTTGAAGCTTTTCACATTCTCTTGCATCACACCAACATCCACTTATGTTATTAAGATCATTGATGTAGTCAACCAAGACAGAGTGAATAATTGTGAAGAGGAAGGAGAACTGATTCATGGATTTCCTATATTTTTTCCAATGAAAAAAAAAACTGAAAAAGTGTTATGTGCATCAATGTGGAGCCCACCTGAGTCAATACTCTGTTGAACAGCCTTTTGTTGCTCTTGAAACATTTTAAAATCTTATGCTCTACACATCTAGAGACTAATATCATTGCCCAGTTAACTTATTAAAATTAAATGGCTCGGTCAGATTGAATAGAGGTCATTTATTGACATGAATTTCCTTTTCAAATGTGCTCAGTTGGTTTTAGGTAGACTTTGACTAGGCCATTCTAACAAGCAAAAAAATCTTAATCTCAATCCTCCCACTGTAGCTTTGACTGGATGTTTAGGATCTTTGTCCCCAGACTCAGCATGTTAGAGACTCTTACACAGTCTCTAACATGCTTTTCTTCCAGAAGTTCCTTGTATTTAGCTTCACCCATTTACCCATCAGTCCTGACCAGCTTCAATGCTCCTACTGAAGAAAAGCATCCCCATAGCACGATTGTGCCACCACCATGTGCCCAGGGTAATGTGTAGTATTTCTACCACACCTTGTATTTTACATGTACAGCAAAAGGTTTTGGTCTTTTGACCAAAGCACCTTCCTCTGCATGTGTCCCCTACAAACTGCAACTATAGCTTCTTACGACTTTCTTCTCGCTACTCCTGAACAAAGGCCAGCTTTGTGGAGGGCATGACTAATAGTTTTGATGTCCACAGATTCTCCCGTCTGAGCTGTGGCTCTCAGTTGGTTCCTCCAGAGTTATTATGGGTCTCTTGCCTGGCCTCTCAGTTTTGGTGGTGGACCACATCTGCATCAGTTGAGCCATAAATCTTTCAGTTTTTTTTCAGATTTTTATACATCTTTCAACCTAACCCTGATTCTTTTAAATCATATTTTATAAGGTTATTTAATTGAATCAAATGTTTTAATTGTATTGTTACTGTGTTTGCAAAATTTTATCGTTTTTTGTTTTGTTTTATCAAGAAAGTCTCTCTTGGAAACGAGATCTCGGAACTCCATGAGAATACATGTAGAAATAATGGTTAAGTAGAAAAATAAGAATAAAAATCCTTCTTTAAACTACCCAACAGTGTTCCTAGGTCTTCCTGATGCTGTCTGTTGAAGAAACCTCTGATTATTTCATAGATTACCTAGATTTACACAAAGATTAAATGACACACACTTCTACTAATTAAGGATTTGCTGACTTAAAAACACATTTTTATTCACTGGATTTATTTTGGTAAGGGGAGGTGAATGCAAATGCATGCCACAGAGTCAGATTTTTATTAATAAAATAGCTTGAAAACAATTTATAAGCTGTTTTATTTTACAATTATGCACTGCTTTGTGTTGATATATGACATACAATTCTAACAAAATGTATTGTTTATAGTTGTTATGTCACAAAATGGAAAGAAGTTAGAGGGGAATGAGTAAATTTAACAAGTCACTGTATGCCTTTGTCTCCCATCACAGGCATATCAGGGATGTTTACTAAATTTTCCATCTGCAGTAGGAGTTGCTCAGCCTACTTGCAAGATCTCATTAGCATCTGATTATCTCCAGAAATACTATTTCCTGGAGGTTCTGGCTTTAAACCAGAGCAATTTCAGATATGTGGCTCCAATGCCTCTGTTTCCTACCTGTAGATTAGTCTAAAAAATCAACTGCTGTTCCTCCTTTACCTGTCGCCACACCCTCTCTCCCCTGAAAAGAAGGTAAAGGGAAGGAACTAAGAAGATTTGATTTGAATAATGAGTCAGGAAACGAGATGGATCGGTATTACACCCAAGGGAACTCTTCAGACCTCTGTAGACCGGCTGAACCAGCCTTGGTGACAAGCGAAAACAGCAAGCAGGATGCAGTGTTTGCAAACTGTCAAATTCAGGGATCAGAGAGCGGTTGAACAAGGCTGGGCCATAAGTTTTGTTTTGAGAAATGAATCAACTGCCAGTTGAATTGGTATCCATTTACTGGTATGTCATAATCTATGTTTCTAACTTTAGGACATACAACTAACTTAACTGAAATTATTTTTTTTATGTGGAGGGCTATGAATACTAATTTACTGCATACAGTCATCTTAGGCAAACTAAAGTAAGGGTATGTAGAAATTAAATTCACTAAGTGAAACACATTTCATACAGTGCTTCAAGTGGTCCGATATCCACTGGTATAATAGAATATTGTAAAATATCACCTCAAATGAAACATTATTTTGGTGCACAAAGCTTGCTATACAAGTGTATGTATGTGTTTTGGATGGAAGGGGAAACCTTGAGGAAAACAATCTCTGATTCTGATGTTTACCTGGCTTCAAAAGTTGACTGATAACAGCAGCTCTCTGAACGGTCCTTCACACGAGAAATCCGGCTGCTGCACAATTGCGTGGGACATGTTTTCAGATAAAAGGTAAGATGTTACCAAAGTGGCATGGGTTTGTTGACACCAGGCCTAATACAGAGAAGAAATAAATTTTACAGAAGGAAATCATTACAGTAATGAGCTTATTGGAATCTTGAGTCTAAAAGAGATTTATCACTTATTTTTGTTTTTAAGAAAAGTTTATTTTATGTCAAGATTTTTTAGACGTTATTTTTCATATCCATGTTAATGCCATGAGGCTTACAGTGAATAAAAGTGGTTGGATGACACTTTGAACTTGGCTTATGTGGATTTGATTTAGAACTGGCTTTGTTATTTGAAATTTATGTTCAATAAAACTATTTTTTTCACTTAGAGCAGTGATTATATAGATTAATTAAACAGTGACAGACATTTTCAAGGCTTTATTTCTTTCAAATACAATGATTTTCCACTTACAGCAAATGAAAAAACAACATAAACAACATATATATTGGATCACTGTGACGCATCCTAAAGGTGTTAAGGTCAGGTCTCTGAGTGAAGTTCTTCCACCCCTAGCCTGCTTATCCGTATCCTTATGGATCTTGCTTTGTGCTCTGGTGTGCACTCATGTTTGAACTGAATAGAATGATTTCCAAACTGTTCCCAAAAGATTTCATGCAACTGTCCACTATGTCTTAATGTGCCGACGCATTAAGAAGTATTTTGAATGGAACTAAAAAATAATAATAAAAATAGCAATGCATTTTATTTGAAAAGCGCCTTTCATAACACTCAAGGACACTGTTTAAAATTAAAACCAAAGGAAATCAGCCACACCATAATCTGTTCTACACCAAACCTTAAATGTCACAAAATCCAGTATGGAAAGTACTGTCTTCCTGGCAGCTGCCAAACCTTGTCCTGTCAGCTGGGTTGCCAGATGGAGGGGCACGATTCATTGCAACAGAGAACATGTCTACTGCTACTACTGCAATCATTTGCATTGCACCTGGTGGTGAAAGGCTGAAATGCACTTTGTAGCCTATGGAAACTCCTTGCATTAAGCTTCCTACAATCTTTTCCTGGGCCTGTCTGAAAGCCACATGAACGACTGGTTACCTTGTCACACTATGTTCCTCAGCATCTGCTAGCTCCACTCTGTGATTTTATGTGACTTATGATTTGGAAGTTTGCTACTTTTGTTTGTTTCAGGTTGTGTTGGTAAATCAAAAATTGTTATTAGTGTTTTGAGCACCAATGGTCTAATAGCATTAGCATTATGGTTAGCATTAGCAAACATTTGATTTACCTGTTCAGAAGTAATGCAGCAACCTCCGCATTGCTTCTGAGTGTCTTTGCTTCCAGTCAGCACCAACGCTCAAAAGCTTGACCGATCTTTACCCTCATTTTGCTTCTTTTTTGATCCGCTTGAATCTTAGAAATGTAGCGCAGAGAAGAAGCCATTTCTCAGCGCTATCACAGAGCTACTACGATCTGGCAACGCCGGAGCTTCATCATTGGACACGTCAAAATTTCTAAAACAATTATATACTATATATTTATTTTTCAGTAAAATTAATACTTTTATTCTGCGTCACTCTAGATGTTCTGTGGATTAACCCTTAATACAAAAGCATCTGTTCAAATGTCATGAAATCACACTAAGTTTAACATGTGATCTAGGACGCTGATTCACAAAGCACAAACAAAGTCAGCCAATAACCCTGTGATGTCTCTGATTATGGGGCAGCAGACGGGCTGCGTGGCTTCAGGGCTAAACGGTACAGCAGCTTTTATATCTGGCAACACAGGCTGACCACTGTGCTACTAATTGCTGTGCTGTTCAGCCCCGTCACCTCTCTGGTCCCTTGTGATTTGCCACAACCCACCCAGCACGCAGCTCATTACCCCTCCCCCAAACACGGCTCCTGAAAGTGAGAGTTTGGCCTGAGAGACGAACTTTGGCTGGATGAAGATATATTCTGATTCACATAAAGTTACTTTGTTGCATTGTACAAAAAAGTTGATTAGCGCAACATCAAACATATGTATTGTTTCTCAGTGTGTTCACTATCTCCATAATAGCAGAAACAACAGCTCCTATTCATCCTTATCAGCACTATTAATCAAATAAACACTGTAATTGAATCAGAGGTGGGTTTCTGTCTCATGTCTGCACAGTCTTTTCACCGCTCTGCTTTTGAATACGAACATGTAAGCAAATACAGCTCAGTTTATGCTCCTGTTTACACAGTAAAAGGAGGCAATGATCTTGGCGGGCTTTCAGCAATGTGTCACTATGTAAAACAGAGAATGTGTGTAATTTGGCACAGATAAAAAAACAAAAAAACAAAGACACAGCAGAAAATGACATCTACAACACTGCAGAGTTGGAAACACGCCAACATATTATGCTTTTACAACATTTCATAGATGTTTTTTCAGATAAGACCCTTTCCTAATACCTTAAGTTCAGTTTCAATTTAGCAAAAACACACATTTTCTGTAAAAGAGTTGGGTCATGACCCCCAAACCATCATTTAACCATGCAGATCAGTGTAAAGTGGATAATAACCCCTTTATTACCAGAAATATACCCGGGCTTTCTGGATTTTCCCCACTGTATTCAAGGATTATTCATGGCCTGCAGTCTCACACACTTGTTTCTTGCCCTTTAAGGCTGATGCCAAAAGCCAGATTATTGAAAACTACTGCAAGTAGATGTGTAGCGGTTCTTTGTGCGTGATTTCCTTGTTTTGATCACGTTTCTGGATTTTTCCTTCCTTGCCTTGCCACCGTGTCTGGCCTGATTTTCAGGTTCCCTGCCTGTCTGGTTTTTCACACAAACGGTCAAGAAGACTAGTACTCCCGGATACCTGCACTTGAGATACTATTCAAAAGTGAAGTGTCTTGGTTACTCTGATAACCCTGATTTTACCACTAAAATTGACAACTTGGTCTAGCAATGATATTCAATCCAACCTAACCATGTTCTAGTCACAAGTTGTCAATTCTTGTACTTAGTGAGCAGGCTGGTTTCTATATGAGTTAAAAGCATCTGGTGCCTCTCACTGCATTTTTCTTTCAAACAGTTAAAAACCATGTGCACAAACATACACTACCAGTCAAACAATTGCACACACCTTCTTATTCAATTGTTTGTCTTTATTTGTAACGCTGCAAACTCTTTGAAGACAGTTAAAAAACATTTCAGGTGATTACCTCCTGAAGCTTACTGAGAGAATACCAAAAGTGTGCAAAGCAGTGATCAAAACAAAGAGGGGAGCATCTCAAATGCTTACACTGCTGTGTAAATGTTCAATTTGTAACTTATTCATCCTGAACTAAAACAACTATCCTCTCTAACGCGCAGTGCTGCTTGCGTTCCTCATGTGCCCTGTGTGCACGTCCAGCATCTTTTGCCTGAAGACGTGAAACAGACAGATGGCTGTCCGTTAGCGGTTAACTTCTGTTAAGTTCCTTATTTATTCAGAGATTTAGTGGCATGAAATTAATATTTTTATTAGTGGAACATTAGTTAGTGAAGCTAGCATTTTGGTTAGCTCTCCTATTTTCAATATTTTGAAGTTGTAAGTCTTAAATTGTGGCTTTGTGATACAATGTGAATAGTATATATTTTTTCAACAGAATGAGACCACAAAAGAAGATTAACTTTATGTCAATGTGTTTGGCTTTGCTGATAATAACCAAGATGTCTGTAATATTTGCTGCTGTTTAATTTGCCTTTCCTTGGCTGGTTGATTGGTTGCCTTGCTGTCTGCTTCCTGAAACACCGGTCCTGGCTACTAAATTCCACGGCTGTGTTGAGTATAGTAGTATCTTCCTCGATAGTGGTTGTGGGGTTGTCCTTTCTTCAGATTTTAAGTACTTATATCCTTCTTTGTGAAGATTTTCCGTGCAGTTTTTATTTTCTACATCATCTTTATGAGCAAAACTGGCTGAACAACCTAATAGTTTACAATAGGGTCCACTTCATCGATGAGATGTTGAGTCTTTTAGCTCTTTCTTATTTTATGCTCAGTCCAGGTTATGACTGGAACAACAGTGAAATATCTTCTGCAGCAGGGACTGGTGCACTTCACAAAATAGATGGCATCATGAGGAATAATCATTACGTGGAGAGACTGAAGAAACATCTCAAGACATCAAGCCGGAAATTAAAGCATGGGCACGAAGGCTGGTCCTCCAAAATGGACAATGATCCAAATCATGCCACAAAGTGGCTAAAAGACTGCAAAGTTAATGTTTGGGGAGCTTTAAACAACTGATCTCAGGTAAATTAAAGGACAGAGCTGAAAAGGTGTGCGTGGAAGGAACCCTAAAATATTTTGTTCAGGTCCTGCAGGTTAGACGGTAGCCCTACCAGATACTAAAAACATGTATGAATTCCTCTGAATTTGCAGAAAGTAAAAAATAAATAAATAGAAAAACCAAAAATATTCTGACATAAGCAGAGCTGACATAAAACAGGAACATTTTAGAGACAATGAAGGACAAACATCACATTCCGGACAGATTAGATTGGAAATAGCATTGTGTTTAATGAAGTATCAGACTGGGAATTGGCATCAGCAAATGCTCAATGATCAGTTCCAGGGCCAAAAAGCATCAGAAATATATTTTTCTGTTTTGACAAATGTCCAAGTTTTTATTTAGATTTCTTCCTTTTAAGATGCTTAGACATATTTCTACCCCAGCATGTTTCTACATATCTGTTTCAATTTTAGAGTAAATATTGATTTAGAAAACCTTTTTTTAACCTTTAAAGCCTTAAATGATTGTTCCCTTAATATATCACAGACTTATTGACATGGTTTGACCCCTCCTGACCAATGAGCTCCATGGACAGGATCCTGTTAACACTCCCTGGCTCACAGTTAGCAACAAAAAGAAGATTGGGAATTTTCTAATAGCGCTCCAAATTTAAGGAAAGCGTCTGGTTACAAAACTTAGCTACATCAACATCTTGTTTTGCCTGCAAAGACAAAATCAGCAGTATCCAAAGGTTCAATGATCAGTCTGGTTAAAAACTGGAATTATGTAGATAACTGTGATTTTTTCTTTGCTTTTTGCAGAAAGTGTTTGTACAAATAGGAGCCACTGCCTTTTTATATGCCGTAAGATAAAAGATTAGCTCAGTTTGCTGTCACCAAAATCTTCAAGCATCATGATTAACTCAAACACATAAATAATAGCCAAAGAGATTATCACAGTTGCGGGATAGATGCAGTGAAATTAACCTTCGGTGTAGTTCTTCGAATGAACAAACCAGCATCCCGTACCTGTGCAGGTCTTTTCATTTGCAGGAACGTTTTATCTGGATTATCTTGGATGGTGACCTCTAAACATTATCCACGGCCCCATCCTTCATGTACTTCTGTGACAGGCTGCACTGTTTGATGAAACATCTGGTTTGGGGTGATGCTCCTTTGGTCTTTAATGGCCTCTGTGAGAGGCCACATCAATGGAAGGGATGATAAATCTGAACAATGAGAGAGCCAGTAAAGAAGTCAGCAGGGGTTCGACGGAGCTGGCTACAGGAAGTGTGGCTCCTCTTGACCTCTGGACCCTGAGGTGACTTGTTACCCTCAGTCTGCTCTCTGATCTCTGTGGCCCACATGTTAAGGAATACAGTCAAATTGTTATAGGACCAAATACCCTTTCATGGGGATGATGGATATAATCAGATCTTTGTGGAATACTAAATTATAAAACATCTTTCAAAGTCATATTTTAGTAGATTTTGTATTTAGTGTAACGGATTTAAGGTTTCTCCCAGGAATCCATTTTTTTATGTTTTTTGTGCAACCACTAACTGTTTTCTATAGCTTTCATACTGAATCCATACCAATTATTATAGCAGAACATTGTCAGGATTAACAATTAACAATAAAACAACAAAAAGTCTGTTTTTTTGTTGGGTTTAATTTTTAAAAACTATTAAATCATCCCAATTTGTTTGTCTGAAATTGTAGCTATTATGTGTTTGTGAATTTCTACTATTTTAAACATTATTCAAATTCCAGTTTGTATTCCTTGATGAGCAAGCCCTTTTTTCTCTGTTCTGAAAGCAAACTGGCATTCAGAGGCTGGAAGATGTTAGGGTTTTAAATGTGTTCTTGTGTTAAACCTAAAAAAAAATCTCTTTTCATTAGTTATGTTTAGAAGCAACTTGCAAGACGCTGCAGAAGACTTGAGACTGAGGTGCACCATCAACGGCAAGAAAACCCCCACAGAGCTAAATTGAAATGTTTAAATCAAAGAATAGTCATGCTATAACCTGTCATTTCGCTTACACCTTAAAACAGGAGCTAATTTGTGTTACTGTATGACATAAAATCTCAACAAAGGCAAAGAAGTTTGAGGTTTCAGCACGACAAAATGTGTTCTTTTGCAAGGTGCTGTATTTTAAAGGCACAATAAATGTCTCCACAAATATTCTTCCTAAAGTTGTCTTCAGCAGTTGGTCAATGCCCATCAGTAAATAACACAGACTTGTTAGCACCACAGGGCTACTTCGTTTTTACAACAGTCTGGACTTTACTGTGTCCACTGACAGTTGTACACTCGAAGCTTCGCTCAATTAGTGCACAGCAGATGTCATGGTAGTTGAATAAGATCAATAGAGCCAGTTGTGCCTGTGCAGACCGTACCACAGGCTGGCATTTTACAGCGCAGTCTTCTTTGGGCTGCAAAGACTTTGGCTGTTAATTAAAGCAGAAGGAAGTGTGGCATTAGGTGAAAAGGAGGACACAATGAAGCAGGGGTCCACTCTGACTAAAAGGGCCATGATCAGGGTGACCTCCCAGACCCAGAGGGCTGCCTTTTCTTACAGGGCTTCGCTGTCTCCGGCTCTGTAGGACCAAACAGATACGGGTTTATACAAGGAGACAACTCAAGAAGCACCGTTGAGCTTAAACAGTCTCCAACTTTTTTTCCATTCATGTCCATGGGCAGCGGTTTACAGCAACTTGTCTAAACAACAGCAAGAAGCAGATGTGGCGAAGAAGGCTTCTGCATTAACCAGAGCCGTATATGGCTGAAAGTGACAGCTGCAGCTTATCTGTCTCTTTCTGAATGAGTTTCTTCATGTTTTGGGAGATGTGAAGGAAGAAAGGGGAATAACCACCCCCTCCCAATTAATAAATAAATAAATAAAAAATCACATGATCCCAGGGCGAGTGACCTAATCTTTTTCATTTCAAAATAATATTGAATGATTTAATTCTCCATCTGGACCATTGATTGTGTTTGTTCTGGCTCAAAGTTGAATCTGGTCTTTCCTTAATCACATTGATGTCTGCTGCTGTTTTTGAAGACGAATGAAAAGAAACCAGTAAGTTTGTTTTTCCTGTAGACTTCTTGGTAAACTGTGCAAACGTTATGGAAATTAAAATCAGGCGCATCTCAGACTTAGTAATTAATACACCATTTTGTGAAGGAATTCATTTAGTCTGACTGTGAAAAGGGCAGAATTCTAATTTCTGTGAGTGCAACTAAGCTGTACCTCCCCAATCCCCCCTTATCATCCATCTCCTATTTCAGGTTTTTCCAACACTTGATGTTGTGAGGCTTTGGTGCTGGGATGTAATCACATTCTCACAGCAGACCCTGTCCAATCAGGATAATTGGCACCAGACTGCAAGCTACAAAGGAAAGGTTTAGCTTGGATTTTCCCTCCCCTTTTCTTAACACTTTTAGGGGTTCATTGTTGCACAGCTGAGTGTTATGGTATGTCCTGGCATTCAATAAATCAGTGCAGCGCTATTTCCTGGGGATTTGCTCCAAAGCTATTGCTTCATTACTTCTACCTGGTTAAAACTAATGTATAGAATGGACAGCTTGCACTGCTATAAAGGTCCTAAATGGATCTGATTAGGCTTCTGCAATTGTTTCACATCACTTTTAAAAATCTTTCTCCCACCAAAAATACATCCAAACCAGATGTTAAGTATAGGTTATGTAGAGTCTGTCCTACCAAATCTGTCTTGTTTCATTTGTAAACTTTCTTTATACAATGATATTATTTGAATCTATTTTTTATACATTTGGGCAAAATAGCATTACATTGCTTACTTCCTCTTCAGAAAATTAAAAAAAGCATAATTTTGTTGTAGGGGGCAGCTGGCTCTATCATGGACAATGCATGAAGTTGTATGAAAATTAGACATTTAAATATTGACTTTAGACACAGGAGTTCCTACAGAGCAAGTTGTTGATTTTCAGTTTGTCTCTTCATCCTAAGCTCACTGCCAGTAGAAGCTCCACGTGTTCCCAGAAGTCAAGAATTAATATGAAAGCCCATTGAAGTCCAAGAAAGTAGGTGGTTTATCACCAAACCAGCCTCAAAATTCATCACGCTGATGTGTGTAACCCGTAGCACTGGTCCATTTTACTTACCAGTTCTGTCACACAGCCCGGCTGCAAAACCAAGCCCCTCTGGTTGTTCATTCTGTAAATCATTACCATGTTGTCTCCCTCACAAAGATGAGCTTTCACATATGAAGCTAGCATTGCAGAACCACAGGGGAGGACGGCTGATATAAATTTAAAACTCAAAATTATTCAGACCTTTGTCACGTTTAAATTCAGAATTATTTGTATTCAACCAATAAATGTGTTTCCATTTGTAAATGAGACAGACATATCAGAAGGATAAATAAAAAACATTTTTTACTTTAAAGAAAGCATCCTGTCAAAACATATGTATCCTTTTTAAAATATCACCTCCAGCAAGAAGATATGCGTTACTAAAATTAGAATTACTTTAGATTAGATTAGATTAGATTCAACTTTATTGTCATTACACAGGTACAGGTACAAGGCATTGTGCAATGACTTTAATATTAATTCCATAATTAATTCTGATGCTTTATTTTTTCAGGCCCATAGTTGATTTTTACTGTACTGCATACAGCTGCAGAGTAGGCATTATTGTACAGATCCGTACAATGCTGGGTTTGTACAGCTTCCACCTCCCCTCCTCCTCACATCCAGGTGAGAAAAGCTTTGGCAAATCCAGCGGGGCAACAACCAACTTACTGAACCCACCTCTATAGTCACACAAATGTGCACTGTGATGTTTGCACAGCCATGTCGAGCTATAACAAGATGAAGACGATAACAGAAGCCAGAAAGTGTGCAGAATGAAAATGGGAGTCAGAGTGTAAACACTGAGGGGAGACATTTGCCCCTTCAGCTCATCTGGTTTTGGTTAGGACCACTTTGCAATTTTACACCGATATGGGATATTTTAAAAAGCCTTTATCTCAATCATGTCAATACTTTTCTGACCTGTTGGGCATAAAATAAGGCCATAGGAATGTTCTTTGTCCCATTGTTTGTCGATAAAGAAAAAAAGTAGGGACTAAAGAAAAAAAACTAGTACCTAACTGAACAATGCGCACGATAATAGCTCCAATCTTCCTGTGACCACATTACTGCATTACTGCATGGTGATTCTGGTTTATGATGGGAGATCCAAGCTGCTGAAATTCTCCCTGCCACAGTGTTTAATCTCAAGGCCACACCAAGAAGAAACTCCCAGTCTGAGCCCAGCGAAAAGGCATCTGGTTCACCACAGCTGAGGTTCTCATGTTCAAATATAGACAAGAGCAGAGGCATAAAAGTATGAGGAGAGCACATTCTTTCCCAGCAGAAGGTTGCAGCACACACCCTGAAGCCTGGTCCAAAACATTTGGCTCTACAAATACAACATGAGCATCTCTTTCTCACTATCCCCCTGTGGAAAGCTTTGTGGACAGAATCACCCTCTCCCACATGGAAACTGCAGAAACCTTCACTTTACACAGCTTTCAACACTCAGGTCCTCTCCCCCGAGGCATTTATTCCTATCCTCACTGGGCCATAGTGCATGCTTTTACTGCTTTAACACTTTTTCTTCTTTTACTGGATGTGAAGGATGGGGTCTAAATGAACCATGGATGGAGTCCTGGTCTTATAGCAATAACACAGGATCCAGTGGGACGGATGTTTTGAATGATTAAGGAGGTGGTGCTGGTGGAGTCCACAGTGAACCCACATCTCCCTCATCTCTGCAGGATGCAGCTCACTGCCTGGTTGCTAAGATACAGGAGGCTCAATGTGAACACCTGGAAGGTAAGATGAGGTCTCCTCCACCAAAACAAAAGATATGGATTGAGACAGGCCGGCATGCAGCAGAGAGAAGAGGGTTGGATAAGATGAGGACTACTGATAAAGATCCACATGATGAGAGAAGGCTTAAATAATTTATCACATTAATGGTTTTCACTTTGTCAGTCCATTTGCGAGAAAACGATTACACAAAGAATAATACTTCTTGCATGTTTTGTGTCACAACAAGTGGGATGTCAGCATTGATTTGGCTCGAATAAACCATTTGAAATAACTAAAATCAATCGTTGTAAGGACCAGGACCGTTAAGTCACACAGCAGGATAATCAAGCATAATACACAATCAAATGAAAACAAGCATATGTAATAAAAGATTAAATAAGATGCAGCAAAATGCATAAAAATCACTCCTGTATCCAACCCCATAGATTCATTAAAAAATAAGGAGAAGAAAACAGAATGTAAGGTATTAAATCAACACATCTGCTAATGATAAGATAATGGGGAAATTCTGGCAAAATACATATAGTTACATGGAATTATTAGCAACGAAAGAAGAAAGAGCAAACTAGTCTGATCATAAAAGTGTGCTCTAAAGAAACACCAAGAATAGAAGATAAAAAGCAAATAAAAGAGTAGATGTTGCACAAAGCAGTAAAAATGACTCCCATGTATTTACAGACACATGATAATAAAATATGCAATATGTATGATATTTAAACAGCATCAAGGCGTGTGCAAATTACCCTAGCATCTGGGAAACAGTGTAAAGGATTAATGATTGGAGCAGACCCCGTGCAAACATTAACATGATGTAAACAGTTACTGAGTCTGTTGTGAGCAGCAGAGATTATGAAGTCTAACAGCAGCATGGAGGAACGACCTGCGGAAACGCTCCTAAGAGCATCTGGGATGCAACAGTCTGTCACTGAAAGAGCTCTCCAGCTCCAAGCATGGGGTGGGAGACATTGTCCATCAGTATCAGTCTCTGAGACAAGTAGACTGATTTAGTTTTGCAGTATTCTATCACTTAAAATAAAAAAATGTGATAATGGAATTAAGTGGGTGCATGTTTGTATTTGCAGATAATATAGATTAAACACAACTGCTGAATGGGTGGGTTTTTTAGTTCTAAGGCGGTGATTCAATGACTGTAAAAATATAACCTAAAATACTTCTATGACGTGATAAATGAACATCCATACCAACTCTGTATGGATGTTCATAGAAGATTATTAGGAAAAGGTGTTTATTGAAACCTATGTCCCACACAATAACAGGAAAGATGGCCGTCCAGTAGGCAGTCATTGACTGCCGAATGGGGTCTCATCCAAAGAATCCGTCTCTTCACAGAGCGATGTACGCAAACAGATAATCGGAGAGTTGAGTGGAAGAAATAGGAGAAAAGAAAAGGAGGCGTCTGTATTTATAGATATCATGCAACTCCTCGCTTTCAAAATTGCAGCAATCTGTGATTAATGATAAACTGAAATACTTTTTTTATGGTAAAACATCCCACACTAACACAATGAAATGAGCCTTGTTTGCTGATCCAGTTATATCAGTGCTGGTGGTACAATCCAGTTACCTTCCTAAAAACTCAACAGGCGAGTTTCTGTTATTGTATAACTTTGTCTTCGGCTCGGTCACTTAGGCCACTTTAAGCTGACATAAGGTAAACAATTGTCTCCAGAGATGTAGCTGTGCAGCCTCTTGGGGATGCTGCCTGCTGTGTGGGGGGTCCAACGCCTGGCACACTTCCCCTGACCCCAGGGTTATCGCCATGGTAATCCAGGCTACAGCACCCGGGAGAAATGATGGCTGCTACCGGGTGATGCCCGGATAGATTTAAGGAGTTACTTTTTTTTTCTTTTTGCTTGCTGAGGAGTTGTGTGCATGTATCTCAGTCTCACATTAGAAATCATGCATTGATGTTTTGTGAGGGAACAAAACCAACCATTCAACAAAGAACACTATATTTTTATTGTTTAGCTTCAGGAATGTTCTCCAGGAAAAAAAAATTGGACGAATTATGAGGAACGAAGGAAACATTTCCCCTCGTGAAAAAAGGATAAATTAGAAACACAGAAACTGTTGAATTTCTCATATTACAGATCCACAAACTAAACAGCACACTGAGCTGTAATTTCACAGCTGTGTGAGACACGGTCCGTGCTCCTGACATGTGCAGCAGAGAAACGCTGTTTGGGTTGAGTGCTGGGTGAGTTAGATTTCTCTTGGCAGTTTTATACACCCCAAAAGTTAACTGGGTGCTCTTACGCCGATGCTCAGATGTTAACTGTCTCTGATTGAAGGTTTAAAAGCATGCTGTGATGGCGTGTCGCATGCTATATTTATGTTTGGATCCCGGCAGCTCCATCTGACCGCTGCTCTGCGTGGATCCCCTCTGAACCAACGGAGGCCAGGATAACTCCTCCATGCAGCCAGGCTCCCGTGTGTTGACATTTGAAAAACCAAACACTGCTTTGCAGGGAAACATGAGCCCCGCTTGTGGAGAAAGAAGAAAAAAAAATGAGCAAGAGGGAGAGAGAAAAAAAATGTGGTCATAAAAAGAGAAACTAATGAAGGAAATACCCCCACGCCCCCGTAAGACGAGGGGGATGAGTTTCAAAGCTGCCTTCTCCCACCGTTCCTTCTTCCTCTTCTGTGTGCAGGCTGCAGCAGCTGATTGTCGTTTCAGCCGGGCTTTGCCCCAAATCAACTGTCAGGGAAAATCTGTTTTCAATAAGGCTGTTTCCTGTGAATGCAGGAAACAGGCATGCACACAGTGCAAGCCAGTGTGGACTAACTCGTGAAGATACTGAACTCCTTCAACTTCTTTGCTGCGCAGAGCCAGCTCCACTGCTTGATTTATTCTGGTTACATTACAAAGACGCACACACCTAAATAAATACACAGCATTCCAGTGATATTTGTGATTATATGAAAAAAACAAAAAACTTTGTTCTCTATTTGGATAGAAAAGCCCACATGTGGGCACCCACTTTTGATAGATTCTCAGATCTACAGAGATGTGTGCATCTGCTCACGCGGTTATCTATTCATCTGATTCAGACCTAAAACAAAATGACTGCAAAAACATATGGGCAGATGAAACACTGCTCTCAGTGTCTGAGAGCCCTTGCACACCACTTATCCAAACATGACATCAGTATTTTTTACGCGCAATCCACAAATCCTTGCACGGCCGTATTCTATGTATATTTCTGATCCAAAACCCAGCAATGTAACAAAATATTTCCCAGGGGACACATTCACCACATACCAAAACAGGCTTTGGGGAACCAGGCTTGGCCCACAGGATGTGACAGGACCCAATAGCTGCTTTAGCAGACTGCGATCTGCAGCCCTCGCCAATGATTTATGTTCAAATGCAAAGACTGGATAATTTCAACTTCTTTTGCAGATACAGTGTCTTGTGGAGGTATTCGTGTCGCTTAAATCTTTTTTAAAAATTTGTCACATTAAAAGCACAAACAAATGTAATTTGGGTGTGGGGGGGGGGGGTTGTGTGATGGAACAAGACATGCTGCAACACCAAAATTGGGAAAATCCCAGCAGAAGAAAAAAAAAACAGAACATAAGAATAAACTAAGGCTGCATTCACACTGCGCGTCTTGATGCTGAATTACAACTTTTTTGCTGAAATTTGTTTTTGTTTCACTACTAATTAAATGCGAACGCTATCAAACTTCTGTCTGAACGCTTTGCGACCCGAAAGCGACCCACATGCGCAGAAGGAGGAAGTAGACGTCACACAGCAGCACACTGTTTAGGGAAGTAGTAATGGGTGTAATTGTTACTAGAAGTGTTGAATAAAGCTTCATCCGTCGTCTCTGTGTTATTATTAAGTTGTTGAGCAATGATAGTCAACAATATTAAGACCAGATCATAACAAGACAAAGGTAAGAAAAATAGAGCAACTATTATCAGTGGCTAATTCTGTGGAGCAGTGACTGCTGCAGCTGTAGAAAAGTCTGTAGCGCATTGGGGGCAAGGTCAGCGATGTAAAAGTCACATGAAGTGCAATATGATCATTCAGACTGCAGATGTTTAACAACTATAAAATACATGGCTGATATAGTACCACATATGGAAGTGGCACAGATTGGATTGCTATTTTTGGGGGAAGAGATTGGAACTGGGCTGTTCACACTGCCATGAAAAAGTCAGATATGCGTAGCATCTGCCCAAAAAAGTAAATACAAAGAAACTGATTAATTAACTTTAAATGATGCAAACAGCAGGAAAATGAAGAAAACAAAGACACGAGAGAAACCCAGACATCCAAGGATCATGAGAGCTTGAGACAAAGCAAATGTGGCAGAAGGTGCTCTAACCCGATAAGACCAAAACTGAACTTTATTTTTGTCTACGTCTCAGTGAAAGCTAACACTGTACATAACCATAAACATGACAACCCCAGGTTAAACGTAGAGGCGGCAGCATCATGCTGTGGAGATGTTTCTCTTCATTCAGGGACATGGAAGCTAAACTGAGTCACTGGGAAGATGAATGAAGCCAACTACAGGAAAATCCTAGAGGAAAACCTTTTATACACCCCAGAAGACTTGAAGCGTTAGTGGACATTAGCCCCAGCAAAACAAATGCAAACATAGAGCCAGAGCCACAACTGAGTCAATTAATCAGTCAGTCTTTATTTATATAAATGGTTAACACACAGTGAAGGCATCACAAAGTGCTTCTCTTAAAATATAAACAGGAGACAATGAAATACTAACAAGAACAATGGGAGAACGGACATACCAAAAATATCACTGAGCTAAGCAAAACAAAATATAGAAAAAAGTTCAGAACTTTGCTACGAGCAAAGGAGATGCTTGTTCGAAAGAGTTAAGAGGCACAAATGTTAACCGTGGTTATAATGAGACAAAATATGGAAAAGTACAAGGTATGAAAACTTTTCCAGTGCACTGTAAATTAGCATTTAATTATTGATTTCTGTCCATATTCAAACAACAGTTCATAGAGAAGACTGTGAAATTTCTGTAAGCAATGTAAAGAAACTTTAGACCTTTGTGAAGAGTGCAACTCAAACTGGATTAAAAAAATAAAAAAAACTATTTTTCCAGCATTTATTAACAGATGCCCCAGAATAGACAGAGGTTACGGATGTCATCCTGGATGACAGTTTATTCTACTGAAGCCTCATCCTGTCACATATGAGAAGGAAGACAGGGTTACGGGTTAAAACACACAAATCCTCACAGGAACAAACTGTCCTCATGTATCAACCGGATTGTTCACACTGAACTTTATACACTTTGCAGAGATGGTATGTCATGGTAGGTCAGCTGTACAACTTTTCAAAATCCCTTCCAAATGTGTTTTAAAATGAACACTGATCATGCTGCATAGTTCAAAAGCTCATAAAGTCAAAAACAGATGCAAAAAAAATTAAAATAAAAAAATGCCATAATACACTAATGAATACAATAAATTATGTGTAGTCTGCACACTGCGTGTTAAAAGGGAAACATTAAATAGGAAATAATAAAATGTATCCTTTATCCTTTAATTTCCTGCTTGTGTGCATCTCGTGTATCTACAGCTTTGATGAGCTTGCCCCACCGGCCCGATCAGCAACTGCCTGCTGGCCTGCAGGAAGCACTGATTTCATCACAGTGATGTAATCAGTCACAAAACTAGTATGGTCTGAAATGTAAAATTAATCAAAACATGTTCAACATTCCTTTTCCAAAGAAGTCAGTTGAATTGTCCAGAAACAACGGCGTAGTAAATTCCCCACAGATTTGTTTCCTGTTCCTTGTTAGTCCAGATATTAGTTATTAACAGATGTAATCTTAATTTTTCTAAAAACATTTAAACAACCTTAATTTTGACATTTTTTCCTCTTGGGTATATATTGACTTCCAAACATCTGTATGAATGGCTTTCAACAGATTGGCAAACATTGTCTTGCCTTGTCTTCTTGTCTTTACAAAAGAGCACAGGCTATTGAGCGTATTTCAGAACACTGTCCAAAGAAAGCTTGTTTGATGAGAACTTACAGGTCCTTTAAAAAATATTCATGCTCTGGGGAGAGAAGAAGGAGCGGCAAGAAAAAAGCCTGCAAAAAAGTCCTGCACCCAACCACTGTTTGTCTTAAAGGACCCAAACTGAGTTGAAAACTGAAATCCTACCGAGAATCTGTGGCCAGACTTTAAAATAGATGTTCACAGATGTTCAACCTCCAAGATGTGTACCCTCGAGCTATTTTGAAAACAGCATTGTTTTTCTCTGGTAGACACATACCACAAAGGCCTTGCAACTGTAATTTCTGGTAAATTTGGTCTTCCAAAGTATTGCCTCAGGTGCCACATAAAAATGCAAGAGACACTTTTCAGGTATACGTTGCTTCCACTTTGTAATTATATGTCACTTTGTGTGGGCATGTCTTTTAAGATAACAATAAACCTGATAAAACGTTGAAAAGCTCAAAGGGTATGAATGTATCCTTCATGCAAAACAGACTGAGCTGTATTTGGTTTCAGTCAAACTATGAGAAAATGTCTACCAAAGTCACCTTAGTATTTTCTTATATTTTAAATTAGCCTTTACTCTAAAGCAGGGGTGTCAATTATTATTATTATTATTTTTTTTTTCTAGTGTCGTGTCTGGCAATGTGGCAATAAGAATTGTTGTCTTAATGCCAAAAAGAGCTCATCAGATTTGACTTTCACAAGTGGAGCAGTACTGCTTTTGCCATAGTGCTCCGCTTGATTTATGAATGTGAATCTTTATATTATGATTCATGTGGGGATTATCTCAAATGATATGGACACTACAATAGGAAAGTAGAAGAGGAAAAGAAGAACAAGAAGAAAAATGAAAAGATGAAAGAAAGAGGAAATAAGCGGAAGATAATGATAAAACAATTATTGAAAAAAACATGTACTTCGTTTAATTGAAAATTTGCAGTTCCTATATTGTCTGTGTTTTAATCAGCAGATGGTAGCACTGAGCTTCAGATGTGGAATATTGATTTTAAATCATTTCTTAATTTTTATCTGTTTGATGTATTTTGTCATGCAGGACAGTGTTTTTAAGTTCCATAAAAGTGTGAATAAATGTTTTTCAACATTGTACAATCACTGTGATCAGTTCTTATGCATAATGCACAAATAAATGTTTAACTGAGTAAAAGTATTGTTGAAATTACACATACTTTTCTTAAAAACGCTAAGGTTATTCATAATATATTGTGTAAAAGTGAAATTCATTTAATATAAAAATCAACAACGAGTCCACTTTTATTAGTTCTATTTAATCTTGCAATGAGTTAACTCGTGTGGCCCTCTTGAGATCAGATTAAGCTGCATGTGGCCCCTCAACCAAAATGAGTTTGACACCCCTGCTCTAAAGGTTCTTATTCACATACTTAGTTTTTAAAAAAAATATTTTTAACATTCAATTTGCCTTTGATTTTGCTGAATTTTCCCAATATGGAACAATAAAGGATACATCTGTGATTTTCTACTCTACTCTATTTGCATTGTTTGAACTGAGATGGGAGCTTGTGAAGTAGTACGGCGCTGTGTTTACTTTCTGTTGGGACCATTAAGTTCACAGAGATCAGCGCAGAGATCATGACTGTGACTGAGAGCGGTGAGGTGCACAGAATACTAATTTAGACCGTGCCTCTGAATGTGCACCTGACAAATATCACCATTATAGCTCCAAAACACATGGAGAGAATTCAGACATACTTTTCCTCCATGGAAAAGCGAGATCCTGTGACCCCTCATCTGACTCTCTGTCCAGTAGATCTGAGACACACCAGGTGTGCCTCTGTCTCTGTCGCTGTGTTCACGTGTAACGCAGATTTTTGGGACCGTTTCTATTCATAAGTGTCATGGCTCCATCTGGATCCTGCTCTGTGAACACATGTCAGGTAAGTTCAGACCGGGTAACAGAATACAGGCACAGATGATGAGCTTTCACATGGAGCCAATGCGCCGTTTATCTGATTCTCCACGTAAGGTCAGGAGACGGGTGGGATCATATGCGCGCACACCCTCGCTGTCCGAGAGGAAAAAACAGGCTGCCACACATATTAGGTTACACCAAACCTGCAGAGTTTTATGACATTTCCAATTTATGTCAGAAATGGGAACAATAAAACCCACTTAACACTTGGCCATTCGGTTATCTTCTGTTTGGCTTCTCGCTCGATAAATGTTGTGACCGATAAGTAATGGAAAACAGGTGAGTATGAGTGAAGCCCCTGGGACCAGGTCAGCAGAGGTTGAAGAGGAAGAGGTCACTCTACCCCACAGGAGTTGATGGAGGGAAACGTTCGGGAAGTGCAGGCAACCTGAAACACTAGGAGTCGGTTTTCAATTAGGTCACAGCTTGAGGTGTCACAAGGATTTATGGCTAATTTGCTTCTTCTTTTTTTTTTTTTTTTGCCCAAATATAAAACTCCTAAGAAAGCTTTCCATTTAACGTTTAAAAATCATCCCAGAAGGTTCACCTCTCTATCAAGTGTGGCCATGACTCTCCTTCTCCTTCTGAACCCTCATCAATTACTATTTGTTACTCTGAAGAGCGCACTTTCCTCTTTTTGGTCTTCTCTGATAACAAGGAGGATGAAGCGTGATGTTCGTATAGCCTCCTAATAACATTACTGGGTCCACTTGGAAACACTTAGATACACAGAAAACGTCAGACTGCATTTATCTTGAGCATTTAAAAAATATTCACCCTCCTTGGGAAACGTTGGAGCAATACTGCTGAAATTCTGATGGGGAATAGAAACAGAACCATTGACCATTAACCATTCACACAATTCAAAGCTAAGATACTATACATATTAAAATGTACTAAGGACAATAAAAAAGGTGTAGAAACAAGCATTCAATACATAAAAAACAGGATAAATAACAGAATACAGTGAAAATCTTCATCTAAAGTGGTGTCAAAGGCCAGAGCAAAAAGAAGAGTGTTAAGAAGTGATTTAAAAACAGAAAGAGAAGAGGCATGTCTAATTAAAAACTACCTACAGTAGTAGGTTGCTCCACTTTTTAGGAGCTGCAACTGGAAATGCAAGCGTACCTTTGGTGTTCATAGCTCTGAGGAGTTCTTTCGAGTCTCTAGGAGAGCAGACAATTTCAATCTAGTCTCTCCAGAAGTAGCGTAGATATCTGTATATGCTGTTTGGGTCATATTTTCTAATCCATTCAGTTTTCTCTGTTTTATATTACATATTTCACACAACAATGTCACAGTATTTGCTACAGAGCTGCTGAACAAGATCATTGACTTCTGGCTTACCAATTTTGCTAATTCACCCTTTTTATTTCTCACGTCGAAGGATGGCGGAGCTACAAGTGGATAAGTGAAAATATTTAGTTGTTGGGTGTATTAACCCACACAATTTATCACTACAACTACTATTACAAAATGGCTGCACGGGGTGGAGTGGAATGCTCTGCGAACTGGAGGGGGGGGGGGGGGGGGGGGGGGTGGGGGGGGGGGCATAGGATGTGAATTGCCTCCTTCGAATTTAAAGAGACTGTACTAAAACGAGGTGATCTAGATGCATCTCAGAACAGGGGCAAAAGAGGAGCCTGTGAGGACATAATAATGATGAATTCAGACCAAAGCCTTGCAGTTCCACTTTATTTTTACCGCAACTGAATGATTTAAAGGTGAAAAGGAAGGAATTAAAAGCATGCTATGTCCTCTTTAAAATGTATCCTAAAATGTACTGGCAGCCAGAGGAGATAAGCTAAAAAAAAAGGTGAGTCGATCAAATGCTTAACTTTCAGTGTTTTAAGCAGTATTTGGGATTGGCTGAGCTATGTAATTTTTCTTGATTAAAGTCCAATAAACCATGACGATCTTAAACATGAGAGACAGGTCAATCCCATGTCTCAATAAGATTTACCTGTATATATAAAATGGAAGAAATGTTGGGCAAACCTTAAACAGCCATAAATCTGATTAGCATGTATATTTTCCATTTTCTCATGTTTTTTTTTTCCTTTTAACTCCCTTACTCAACTTATGTTTTATCGGATTGGAGATAAAAACAATTGTCCTTAAATATTTGAAGACACTCTTCATAATGAGATGAATTGAAAACGGTCGATGATCCTGGACATAGGCCAAAGAATTGTTTTCACATATGTAAATACCATGATTTTATTGGATCAAGAATAACCAACACCATTCACAGAACTAGCTGTAGTTGTACTGCAATCTTAACTAATATTAACTGTAATCAAAAGTATCAGCAAAGGGCATAACTACCGGATTTATGACAAAATTGTTTTAAAAAGAACTTAATTACATGTAATGCATGGAAACAACAACAAATGAAAGATAGGTTAAACTGGTTGTTTTCAAGGTGCTGTTTGTGGAAGACACAAGATGAAAAGAAAATACATCCATCCTTGTATGGTCAAGAGTCAAACGCTGATAGTTGGGTCAGCTCCACTGCTTCATAGCCAAACACGACACTGATTTATCCAAAGTAAACAGACCGGGTCTTCATGTTCCTCTCCCAAAGAACCCAGTGATTGCTTCAGCTCAGCTGCCGTCGGGGGAGAGACAAGACTGACTTATTCTCTCTGCAGCTTGTGTGCATGACTGGTTCTGACTTGTGTTGTTTTTGCATCACCCTGTGTTATGTGCAACTTGTCTAGCTTTAAAGCCCCATAGACGGCAGTTTTAATTCCAAGAAAATCCAAGGATGAATGTCTCATGCATCATATTCTAATGCCAGCTCGGACAATCTTCATTGTTATGCTATTGCACAATTTCTCATGCGCATACAACTGTTACTTTGACAAATCTGACAGTGCCGGACAACCCATGTCTTCAACCAAGAGATCGTTTGCTTTCGTCTCTTAAAAGTCAGACAACTTTTTGCACTGCTTTTCACTGCACAGATTTGCAGATAGAGTAAAGTTTGCTTGAATGTGCTGAATAGGACGGTACACGCTGCGGAGTAATCAAGCTGTCAGCTGAGCGTGCAGCAGCCCTTTGGCTTTCAGCCTCATCTCTGGGACCTGGAGGAGCGCAGTGTGGAGGAGTCTAGGAGCAGAGCACACGGGGTTGAGCCATGGTTTCCTGTGTGTATTTCCTGTGTGTTTAATGTCCAGCTCAGGGCCAGGGCCTGTTTCCTGTGTGTGATGGGTGCCAGGCCCAGACCTCCAACACATACACACACATAACACACACACACAATGCAATACACTAATATGACAGGCCAAGCAGCTGCTGCATGCATCAGCAGACCTTCACAGACTTTATAGATATAAACAGACTCAGAGTTGCAGAGTTTACAAAATGCAGCTCTTCAGAGGCTCACGTTTCTTTTCTTCCCCTTTCCCTCTCTGTGTTTACCTTTATAAGAGCCCCAGACATCTGCCTGCAGGGCAACCAACATGACATAAATACTGTAAGACTTACCTGCCCTTTACCTCACTTTTTATATCAAGTAATCACCTGTGAGTTGCTGAAAACAAACACATTTCTGTTTTTGTTTCTTCTTTTTGCCCAAAGGTTGCATTTTATCTTCATCTTAGCAGAGTAGATTTGGTTAACAATCAAAAGGAAAGAGTAGATTTGTGAGGATTTATAAGAAGCAAAAACAAAAAAAACCTATTGTGGCAGTGGTTAATGAGTATCAGCCAATTGGGATTTGTTGTTTGGTTTGATTCTGGATTCACAAAACACAAGTCAAGGAGTTCTTAAACAAAAGCCAAAGCAACCCAGTAAACATATCCGGGACTGCATGTTTATGGTTGAATGTGGCTTGTGGCATAAAACCAACAGTCCACAATGAATGTACTGTATTTAAATGGTTTTGTAAATAAAGATTATAAAGATAAAAATGAAAATTGATCTAAAAAAACATTAACACTGATAGAAGATAGATTTTTTTAAACAAATTCAAGTGAGAAATAAATCATGAATAAATGAATAATTAAAAAAAAAGTTTGTGCGCACAAACAAGTAATTTGACTTCGTTTCCACTTTACTCTAAATATAAGATGTTCAATATAAGTATGTGAAAGGATTTGTTTTAAATATACATGTTTATTTATTAAAGAATATGCATACATACATTGACTTATACCATGCAAATATACATGAAATTGATTGACTGTTAAGTGTTCATCACAGAGAGAGAACCTGGGGAAAGAAAGTGTCTTTGTGGAAGCTGTTTTTTGTAAATAGTGCTCTGTAGCGCTATAAAAGTAAAGAGTTTGTGCCCAGGATGATGGTAGCTACCCTTAGAAGAAGAATAAATCTTTATTGGTCATTGCTACTGTACATTCCAATGAAATTTGTCTTCTGCATTTAACCCATACCTTAGGGACCAGAGGGCAGCTATCACAGGGCCTGGGGAGCAATCTGGAACTAAGGGTCTTGCTCAGGGATCCACAGTGGCAGTCTGCAGGGAGTTGAACCCATAACCTCTGGTACACAAGCACAATTCTCTACCCAATACTGATGGTTATTGTGCAGGAAAAAATGCTCCCCAGCTTCATTTGCTGCAGCCAGTCAGTCAGGAAGCGGGTGATCCACTGACAGGTGGAGCCCCACATCGTGAGCTGAATGACCTTCTGGTGGAGGTTGTCTGTGGGTTGAAGAGCCAGTTGAAGTCCACAAACAGGATCCTAGCATGCGTCCCTGGGTGGTCGAGATTGTGCAAAATGAGGTTTAATCTCAAGTTGACTAGATCATCTGCCAGCTGGTTTGGCCTGTAAACAGACTGCAGGAGGGTCTGAAGGGGGCTGTGATGTCCTTCAGATCCTTCAACACAAGTCGCTCAAAGGATTTCCTGACCACAGATGTGAGGGCGACTGGTCTGTGGTCATTTAATCTCGTGATGGTGCATTTCTTGGGATGATGGTGGCGTGTTTGAAGCAGGAGGCAACCTCACACAGCTCCAGAGACTTGATGAAAACCTGAGTGAAGGTGGGGGCCAGTTGGTCAGCACAGGTTCTCTGGGATGAGAGGGACACGTTCAGGTCCTGGAGATCTCCTGGTCTTCTGATGCCGAAAGAGCCTGTTTACATTGTCGTCAGAAAGCTTTAGTCCAGGTAGGGTGTAGGTGTAAACGGCAGAGGGTAAGGGCGTGTTGGATAGGGTGGGGTGGGGGGGGGTGGGGTGGGGGGGGGGGGGGGGGGGGTTGTTGTTGTTGATGCATTTGGTGATCCAATCCAATGTAAAGTAGTTTTGGTAAAGTAGTTTTTTTTAGCTTCACGCTGTAGCATTTCTTAGCTGCCTTGATCTTGTTGGTGAACTTGCTCCTGGCCTGCTTATGCAGAGCCCAGTCCCCACTGCTGCAAACCTCTTCCCTAGTCTGATGCAGCTTCCACAGATGTGTCGTTGTTGTAAATGCGAAAAGTCTTAGTCTACACATAAATACTGCTAAAAAAAAACGTATGCATGTATAAATTAGCACAACCTCACCTTTCATTACACCTAATGCCTAAAATAACCCACATTATAGCAGCTTATGAGTATGTTAAGGGATATAAACCCAGAGAGATGAGATCCTTCAAATGTAGCTGAGTACGAAGCTGATACATGAGTCTCATTGCGACTCCAGGGCACAGACATTAGGAGTCCGCACCTTTTTTGGAGTGTGGGATTTGAAATATGAAAGCAGAATCATGGATAGCTTGATAAATGATAATGTACCAACAAAGTAGACCATCTGGCACACAAAAATGAAATGAAAGTAAAGATTTCTACAGACAATTGATTGCACTCGTGTCATTAAGGGGTATCAGAGTGAATAGGGGTGACTACAAATACAACTACACTTTTCAGCTTTTTTGTGTAATAAATGTAATCCAAGTGTCAAATGTTTTCCACTCTAAAATCTTGTTCTACTTTGTGCTGGCCTATGACATAAGGATTCAATAAAGTGATGTTTCCGTTTGTGGGGGGGGAATGGAAAAGCTAAAGGAATATGAAGATTTTTGGAAGACACTGTGAGAACAAAGGCACAAAAACAAACAAACACACAAACGCTTTAGTTACAAGTCTTGCATGAAACCTAGAACTTAATGGAAGACTGCGTCAAAAGGATCCAAGTGCTTTTCTTATAAATTACATCTACTTCATAAAGCAAAAACACAGAAGTTGAAGTTACAGTAGCTACAGCCATTATTAGCCTAAAAAGCAATTATTTAACTCCTTTACTCATACAAAATATTGATCTAAGCCGGATCCAAGATGCATCAACATCATGTTTTTCTTAGCTTCTCTGAGGTGAGACGAGTAGACCTGACAAAGTGACAAAACCTCACTTAAGAAAACAGTGTGATTGTCTAACAAAAAAAAAAGAAAAGAAAAGAAGAAGCTTAAAACACACAACCAATGTAAACAGGGACCACTAGTGGACGAGAGAAGAGGCAGGAGGTGGAAGAGAAGATAAAGACAGCAGAGAAAAGGGAACGAGAGGATGAACACGATTGAAGCCGATCATTCACCTCCGACAAGCTCAGACACAGACCCTGAAACTGTGACGCAGTGAGTGACTCTTCCTGGAAATCTCCGAGTGGAAGGAGTGCGTGACTAAGGTGATTCCTAATTTCATTTCGTCTGCCTGGAGGTGAAATTATTGTGACAAAATTAGACACTACTGTAGTTTCACCCACCTTCCTGTTCCTGTAAACTACTAAAAAACCAAGGTGTTGTAATAAAAACTAAAATGAAAGTAAAGATTTCTACAGACAATTGATTGCACTCATGTCATTAAGGGGTATCAGAGTGAATAGGGCTGACTACAAATACAACTACACTTTTCAGCTTTTTTGTGTAATAAATGTAATCCAAGTGTCAAATGTTTTCCACTCTAAAATCTTGTTCTACTTTGTGCTGGCCTATGACATAAGGATTCAATAAAGTGATGTTTCCGTTTGTGGGAGGGAAGAATGGAAAAGCTAAAGGAATATTAAGATTTTTGGAAGACACTGTGAGAACAAAGGCAGAAGAAATACTGGTTGAGATTACTTCAAAGAAGGGTTAAGTCAAGACTTTCGCATTTTTCACACACAGGAACAGAAATGCAAGCTTTGGTAACGTGTCAACCAAAAGACGAAAGTCCAACTGAGATGTTGATGACGAGCAGAGCTCTGTCATCAAGCTAGCCCGACAACACGAGAGCAATTACGGGAAGCCGACACCTTTTTTCATTAGTGATGAAAATATCAGAGCAGAGATAAGAAGCAGACGGTTGTAATGTAAGCTCTGTCAGAAAATGACGGGGCAGAAAGGGGGCTGCACATGAGGTTTGTGGCCGTGGACCAAAAGTATAAATGATCATACCGTCAAGTACTACAGTATGAGCCAATCTGACATTTTAGATGCATTTTAATTAATAATCGGACTAAGCAGACACATTGATGAAAACACCTGTTGAGAAATTCCATATTCCTGGATAAAGTAATTTAAAAAAAGAAACAGATTCAAACATGTAATGATCCCCACAGGGATTGTGTCTGTGCATGCGTGTTTTCCTGGGAGCACTGAAAGGGCTGCATGGCTAAGTCTGTTATTAGGTATAAATACACCAGGCTGGGCTCCATTCATGAAGGATAAAAGACCTCTCGCCCATTACTAGGAATCCTGGGAGGCTTTTTAATTTTCTTCCTCAAGTGTGCAGTGTTGACAGACTGACTCATTTCGCTCTGAACTGAATTAAAACACCTCTGGAATAGTTTCTAGTTCTGACAAAATGACAAACAAAAGCACAGCAGCAGCTTAATAACCAGCCCAGCGCCTTCAGCATGCAGCACAATGATGCATCGACAGCCCATTAACTGAATATCACAAAATCATTAGGATGGGCTGAGCAGGGGCTGATTCATCCAGGCCTGGCTTTAGGTTTAGGTTTTGTTTTGCTGTAGTTTGCAGGCAGGTTTTAACATGAAGATGGCAAAAGTCACGAGGGTGGAGACCATAAATCCGTGGGTGGATGGATTACTAATTTGGTAACAAACAACAACACCCACATTGGGTTGAACATGAAGATTGGCTGAGTCTTCTGTTGGTTTGGAACAGAAAGTCATGGTTGAATAACAAAAGGTTGACACTCTGCTTCAAGTAACCCAATCACCAGTGAGTAAGCTCAACTTTAACATTTACAGTAAGGATTTTTTTCTTGCACTCATTGCATAGCCAACACTTTCTGCTTCCCACTGGTCAAATAGTTGGCTAATAATAAGTAAAGAGTAATGTAAGAAGACCATGGTAAGAAAAGCAAGCGTTTGTCAGGAAAGACACGATCCCTTTTTTGGTTCTCTGCTGCCCTCTAGTGTTGTTATGGTTCAACAACATTATCCAACACCAGAAACATTACACTGAAGAAAGTATAAATACTCTAACGCAGACATTAACTTCAATGCCGTCCCATTTTTAACACACAGGGCTTTAATACACAGCTAATTTACACCAATAACAGCTTCAACTCTTCTGGGTGTAATTAGTTATTTCCTTAAGCTGAGCTTCATTTTGACTTGTTTTAAGGACATTACATCAAAGTTGGCTCTGCCTGTGGTATGTCTTTCGAATTTTGAGTGTGGCTCCAAAACCAGACCTCCATGGGTTAATGTATTTGCTTTCCATTGATCATTTTTATGTGATTTTGTTGTCAGCACATTCAACTATGTAAAGAACATTTGATTCATTCAGATCTAGGATGTGTCATTTTAGAGTTCCCTTTATTTTTTGAGCAATATATATATATATATATATATATATATATATATATATATATATATATATATATATATATATATAAATAAAACAGCAGATTGGACCTTTATTTTCTGGATTATGTACATTGGTCGCAATGCATGTGAAAACATTGTAAATAAAACTGTGTTTTATTTCTCTTATCTTCTAATTTTTTCTAAGCTTTGACTTCTACAAGGGCTTACTTGATGTCACTGGTTCTGAACGCTGTCAGGGAGGCAAAGACCCGGGTGGCTCTCACAAATAAATTATTACTGATCATGAAAGAAGGTAACTGGCTATTTTTTTATTATTTCTAACACCTAAATATGTCATACCCAGTCTATAGTGCAGTTTATCGTTCACAGAATCCAACATTTCTTCTCAGGTGGTCTGTCTTAGACCACGCAAACTAAACAGAGCCTTTTCTGTCATGTTTGTCTTGATTAGTCGTTTCTTGGTAACAAATGGAAAACAATTCACTGATCCCAGGAATAATCCAGTGTTCTTTTGAGTTCATGTTAAGCAAACTCCTGTCAAAGCCACAGATTAAGTTTCATCTGATTAAAGTTGTTGCCGCAACAGTTCAAAGAGTATGTATGTTGGACATGTCCCAACTTCGACAGGACGTGTTCTTAGGTAAAAGGATGCAATTATCCTAACAGGGGGAAAAAAGAACACATTTTGCTAAAATGATAAGATACTGAAACAAGCCACTTTACTGCAGCTGTTGGGGATGCAAATTAAAAACATAATGGTTTTCATCTGAAAGGAGGACTTTGGATTATTGAGGAAAAGTCCATTGTTATTTTTCTCTTTAGCTCAGATAAGACTCTTTGGATGTTGTCTCTGATGCAGTTAATTCAAGGATTGAGAAAATCCTGGCTCATCCACTGGAGACGCCTGTTTGTGGTGGCTCTAGCAGCTCGGAATCAAACCACAATGCACGCCTTGAGAATAGGCTTTGCTTCACAACTCTCCCAAGCCAGCAGTTATCGCTCATTGAGGACCATTTTTTACCACACTTTTTTCTTTCAGTCAACTTCCCATTAATATGCTTGGATAGAGCTCTCTGTTAACAAACAGCTTGTTTAGCAGTGACGTTTTGTTAATGACCCTACTTGTGGAGGGTGTTCACTGGACAACTGTCAAGTCAACACTCCTTAAGGCATGTTCACACCGAATGCGAACAAGGTGAGTGGAGTGAGTGATTTACATGTTATACGTATTTAGAGGTGCGATCAGGACTGAGTTGATGATCGGCGATGTGAACGACGCAATTCGAGCGATGCAAATGCTGCAAGTGGATAGATGCTCCTCGTTTTTGATGGGGTGAAGCGAGCTGGGGGGAATTTTGCCGCAATGTCCGCGTGAACTGTTTGCGAGATAGAGAGGCGAAATGTCAAGTGACCAACAGCAGGCAATCAAGACATAAAATTTGACTTGCTCAGTGAGTTCAGTGTATGTTAAAGGTTGCCTTGACCGCGACATAACCATATAAACATTCCTGTATTGAAAATAGTTTGTTGGTCTGATGCCATATTCAAATTCTTCAAAAAAAATTTTTTTTTCATTAGCTGTGCTTCATAATGTCAAAACCAAGAGAAATAACCTCTTGATATATATATCCTCTCTCCCTCCCCCGTTCAGGACCTACAACCTACACCAACGAAGCATCTCCAGACCTTCTGCGTTACATTAACGCACAGTCTACTGTGTATATTGCTCTACATTCTGTATATATATATATATATATATATATATATATATATATATATATATATCTTCCAGTGTCCTGCAGGGCTGCAAGCTTCTATTGTTCCAGACCTTCTGCGTTACATTAACGCACAGTCTACTGTGTATATTGCTCTACATTCTGTATATATATATATATATATATATATATATATATATATATATATATATATATCTTCCAGTGTCCTGCAGGACTGCAAGCTTCTATTGTTTATGTACTATATTCATTTTCCAGCAGAAAAATACATACGCTTTAATTTATAACTACTTATGAGAAATACCATAAGACGTACCATACTAACACTCCCATTTTCATATGAACTGTTACATGTGCACGTTTCAGTCCACTGGAAGGACTGCGGCATTTTTTCTAAATAAAAAGTATTGCGAGCCTCTACTGTTGACCACTAGAGAGCGCCAGAGAGTTGTGTTTATTTTATTTTTTTCCTTTGTATCTTTATTGAACAAATATATCTGAAACAAACAAGGTTTAATTTTAACCAATAGCACATCAAAAACAAATATGGAATGATCTGTGTGTTATGAAGTATAAAAAGAGATAAAAGTTTACAAAAAAGAAAGGACGATACATATATATTGGACAGAGAATACAATGAGTTGCTATGTTTATTCTCAGGGTTACTTTGATCCAGATGAGTCAGATGGGTTTGTTGACAGTTAACAAACCATAAAAAGTAATTTTGTGACGATAACAGCAGAGGGCTTTATTAGTCATCTGTTTGACAATTATAGGGGAAATTTGAAAGACAATGTTCCATCCCTCAAGCTAAAACTAAACTTTTCTAACCAGTGACTAATATGGTTGTAATTAGAGTTCACAATTTCTTTTTTAGCACATCAGTGTTGTTTTATAGTGTTATCGTTTGCTGTATAATATTACTAAAGTTGACAATACTTTGGTTTTAAATGTGCTTAGGAAATAAATTCGATTTGACTTATGGTAACATTTGTACCTTAGTAGCTTGATAACAGACACAGGTGAAAAATGTTGGAAGAAATAGCGACTGGTTAGTGGATAGTTAAAAAACACAGAAATCTTCTGAACCTACATAGATTTAAAGTCACAATCAACACTGTTAGACTTAATAAGGTGGGAATAAGCTTGGGACACAGATCTGTTTGTTCTTTGTCTTGGTCAGTTATGTACATCGGCTAAATACAGGAAGACACAGATCAAGTCTAAAAATCGTTTATGTTGGTGTTTTAAACTCAACCCTGTCTTTAAAGTCTCTCGGCACGTTTGTTTCAGAGTTGTGACCACACCTCAAGTGGGAGCATGTAATTCCTGTTATACGTTTTGGTGTGTACTTGCTGTGTTAGTCAGCGTTTACTGGCAACCGTAGAAAGGCTTAACCAAGTTCATTCTTAATTCTTATTCTTCTATCATCACCTGATGCTCTGAGAAAAAGAGTTTAAATAGAAGCACGACTGAACAGCTGCTCTATCATTGTTTCCTTGCCTTCCATCTCTAGGAGCTGTGAGGCACAATTTAATCCTCAGGATTTTTTCCTTTAAATCTTTTCAAACGTGTCACATCCTTCCACCTTGGATGATGATGATGATGCCCTGCAGTGCTATTACAGAGGAAAGAAGTATCCAAACCAGACGTCTGAGTGGCTGAATCATCAAAGACACCCACATTGTTTAATGCCAGTATGTTCAGACAAGCTGGCACTCTGTTATTAGAAAGTCAGTATTAACATCAGCTGCACCCTCACATCTGACCCACACAAGGTTTCCTTTATCAGGCCAGTAGAAACACAACAGAGTAATAGATTTAATTTCTAATATAGAGACTATGTTTTTTTAAAAAGACATGTATTACAAGAAAAATGGCACATTTAATGGAAGAATTAACTTGATTTTAAGTCATATCATGTAGCTTGGAAGAAAATGCTTGATAAGTGTGTTTTTTTAATTTTATTTTTTTATTTTGGAGGCCAAATTGAAATTGTTACGGAGAGTTAAACCGGCAAAGAAAACGAGTGGGTTTCTTCTCTCACGTAGGAATGCTTGTTTTCTTTTTAGCTGGTTTGCATGCAAAAGCAAGTCAAGGGTGGCAATGAAGTTTTCTGAAGCAGGCGTTTAAGAGTGGCTCCAAAAGAGAAAACATGCACAAGTATGCTGGTATGATAACATATCATCACAGGATTTTAACCTGTGTGTACACAGGCCAAATGCCAACAGGGCACCCACTGAAGCGTCTGATCTCAATTTATACAAATAAAAAAAAAAACATCCACCTGTAGCAACTGTGGCTTGGTGGGTTGAGTAGTTGGCTTGCAATTGGAAGGTTGTGGGTTTGATTCCAGCTTCCCCTTGTCACATGGTGATGCACCCCTGGGCAAGGCACTTAACCTGAACTTGCATACTGAGCTGTGTGTGAATGTGAATGTGGCTCTAGTGTACAGTGCTTTGAGTGGTCAGTATGACTGGAAAAGTGCTATAGAAGTTCAGTCCATTTACCATTACCAAAAATACTTAATTTAGTTTCATGTCTCAGACATGCTCCTATCTCACTAAAGACATTAACAAACAAGGTTTTTAAAATAGATTACTCAGATGGAATGGGCTGGTTTAGTTTTGTACACATGTACAACAGGGATGGGTATGTAAATAATTCTCTTTAGAAGAAGCTGGCACATTTCACGTCACAAGTGGAGAAATAGTTTCCATTTTCAGATCATCCTTTCCTTCCATGATATACATGTTTAGACAGTCTCACTGCTGAGATGGCTAATCTTGAGCTAAACTAGCCGTGAGAGGAAGCATACAGGCTCCTTTTCCTACCTCCTTCCTTACTGACTGCACTATTCAAAAAGCACTTATCATGGCGACCGCAGACGCACTTCTGCTTTGGCTAAAGAGTCCTTACCGAACAGAGATATTCGGATGGACCCTCTGTTTGTTGTCCTCATCAGCGTTCTGCAGTTTCTGTCCTTCCTCCCTTGTTTCTAAGTGCTTTTCTTCTATAATTATCTTTCAAAATGAGAAAAATGGGAAATTTGGTAGCTAAGTTTGGTAGCCAAAAGCTAACTTTGGTTTTGTTTTTCTTCATTTTCTACAATTTTCAAGATTCCTCGTATCGTGTTTTTATCAAATCTAGAATACAGTCTTTACTGCTTGGGCTGTTTTATGGTTAAACACAGAATTTAGTGTTAAACTGGTCGAAACCACACATCGGCTCTCCAACAAATGTGGAAGTGCGCAGCACGGGTTCTATTATGACATGCATGTGATGTAAAAGACCGATCTGAGGACCAGGGTTGGGAACCAATGGGATAGGCAACAAGAGGCAAGGCAAAAATGTCATGAATCAGAGCAGAGGACCCAGAATTCAACTAGACCAGCAGAGGTTCGGTAAAATAACATTTATTAACAAAATCCAAAAACCAAAAAGGGCAGAGAAACAAACAGTCCAGTTGGGCAGGAACAGACAGAAACAGGGTGGCTCAGATCTCTGGGGAACAAGTGGTCAAAAATCCAAAAGCAAACCAATAAACAAACTTGCAGGAGGAGACTCACCTATACTCAAACAGTCAGAAAACCTAAGACAGGGGAGTAAAATAACATAACCAGAACAGAACATTACAGAGCCCCTCCCTCAAGGGCGGATTCCAGACGCCCTTTAACGTCTACAGGAGTCAAAAGAAAAACAAGTCAGATCGGGCGGGTGGAGGGGGCTACTGGCTGGAGGGCCAGAGTCAGAAAAAGACAACCAAAAACAAAGGTCCAAAACAAAAAACAACCCTCAAAGGGCGAATCCCAATAATACAGTCACAAAACAGTCAAAGTGGCTGCATCTCCAGCGGACGTCCCGAAGGGCGGCCCCTGCGGGTCAGGACTTCCGGCAGTCGTCTCGGCGGAAGGCTCAGGCGAGACAGGGTCTCCGGCTGTCGTCCCGGAGGACGGCCCCGGCGGGTCAGGACGTCCGGCGGTCGTCCCGGAGGACGGCCCAGGCGAGACAGGGTCTCCGGCGGTCGTCCCGGCGGACGGCCCAGGACTTCAGGAGGCCGTCGGCGGACCAGGAACCTCAGAGCCCGACGCCTGGAGGGGGAGAAAACAGAAACCGGCACCGGACCAAAGGCTGGGGACGGCGCTGCACTACAGGCTACAGGGGGCGCCTGACTACAGGCGACTAAAGGCTGGGCCTGGCTACAGGCGACTAAAGGCTGGGCCTGGCTACAGGCGACTAAAGGCTGGGCCTGGCTACAGGCGACTAAAGGCTGGGCCTGACTACAGGCGACTAAAGGCTGGGCCTGACTACAGGCGACTAAAGGCTGGGCCTGGCTACAGGCGACTAAAGGCTGGGCCTGGCTACAGGCGACCAAAGGCTGGGCCTGGCTACAGGCGACCAAAGGCTGGGCCTGACTACAGGCGACTAAAGGCTGGGCCTGGCTACAGGCGACCAAAGGCTGGGCCTGGCTACAGGCGACCAAAGGCTGGGCCTGGCTACAGGCGACCAAAGGCTGGGCCTGGCTACAGGCGACTAAAGGCTGGGCCTGGCTACAGGCGACCAAAGGCTGGGCCTGGCTACAGGCGACTAAAGGCTGGGCCTGACTACAGGCGACCAAAGGCTGGGCCTGGCTACAGGCGACCAAAGGCTGGGCCTGGCTACAGGCGACTAAAGGCTGGGCCTGGCTACAGGCGACCAAAGGCTGGGCCTGGCTACAGGCGACTAAAGGCTGGGCCTGGCTACAGGCGACCAAAGGCTGGGCCTGGCTACAGGCGACTAAAGGCTGGGCCTGACTACAGGCGACTAAAGGCTGGGCCTGGCTACAGGCGACTAAAGGCTGGGCCTGGCTACAGGCGACTAAAGGCTGGGCCTGGCTACAGGCGACTAAAGGCTGGGCCTGGCTACAGGCTTCGGGCAGGGCCTGACTACAGGCTTCGGGCAGGGCCTGACTACAGGCTTCGGGCAGGGCCTGGCTACAGGCTTCGGGCAGGGCCTGGCTACAGGCTTCGGGCAGGGCCTGGCTACAGGCTTCGGGCAGGGCCTGGCTACAGGCTTCGGGCGACACTGCTTTGAAGCTACGAGGAGCTAGCACTGGAGACAGTACCTTAAAGCTACGTGGAGCTGGCACTGGAGACAGTGCCTTAAAGCTACGTGGAGCTGGCACTGGAGACAGTGCCTTAAAGCTACGTGGAGCTGGCACTGGAGACAGTGACTTAAAGCTACGTGGAGCCGGCACTGGAGACAGTGACTTAAAGCTACGTGGAGCCGGCACTGGAGACAGTGCCTTAAAGCTACGTGGAGCCGGCACTGGAGACAGTGCCTTAAAGCTACGTGGAGCCGGCACTGGAGACAGTGCCTTAAAGCTACGTGAAGCCGGCACTGGAGACAGTGCCTTAAAGCTGCGGGGAGCCGGCACTGGAGACTGAGTCCTTAAGCTGCGGGGAGCCGGCACTGGAGACTGAGTCCTTAAGCTGCGGGGAGCCGGCACTGGAGCTGAAATCGAGGGCGGGTCCTCCAGGACCCCTTCTTGGGGCTTGGGCGGAAGCGGTTCCTCCTGGACCCCTTCGTCGCCTGCTGGTGGCGAACCTTCTGGAGACTTGGGCAGAGGCAGACCCTCCAGGGCCCCCTCTGGAGACTTGGGCAGAGGCGGACCCTCCAGGGCCCCCTCTGGAGACTTGGGCAGAGGCGGACCCTCCAGGGCCCCCTCTGGAGACTTGGGCAGAGGCGGACCCTCCAGTGCCCCATCAGCGCCCGCTGTCGGCGGACCCTCCTGGGCCCCCACGTCGCCCGCTGGCAGTAACCCCTCAGGGACAGGAGCCAAGGCGTCAGCCAGACCAACCGCTTGCCGGCGTTTGCGGCGGCGGGGCGGCTGCGGCAGAGCGCTCCTCCCTTGGAAGTGGCGTCTGGGACCAACACCAGGGGGACAAAACGCCAGCCTGGAACCCTCAAATGAGGCCCACTGCAAATTAGCTCTGTAGGGGACAGAGCTCCAGGGCCGCAGCAGGCTCATCATAGAAGAAAAAAAAAGTCAGGGAAAAAACAACAAAAAAGTGAACGTGCTGGTCTGGCGATGGGTCCTGTGTTGGCCAGGTCGTTCTGTCATGAATCAGAGCAGAGGACCAGCAGAGGTTCGGTAAAATAATATTTATTAACAAAATCCAAAACCAAAAAGGGCAGAGAAACAAACAGTCCAGTTGGGCAGGAACAGACAGAAACAGGGTGGCTCAGATCTCTGGGGAACAAGTGGTCAAAAATCCAAAAGCAAACCAATAAACAAACTTGCAGGAGGAGACTCACCTATACTCAAACAGTCAGAAAACCTAAGACAGGGGAGTAAAATAACATAACCAGAACAGAACATTACAAAAAAAGAAGGATCTGATGAGGACAATCCAAAACAGGTTGTCTTTTAATGTTGAAGAGGTGATCAGTGAAACCAGGAACAGGTTAGGCTAATAAGCAGGATAAACAGCAGCTGTGAGGGGAGCTAGTCTAATGAGCTGAGGGAAACTGATGAAAACAATGAAAATACAGGTAGGCTCAAGGATATAAGTAAAAATAAACACTAATGAAAACAAAAAAAACAGAAGTACACGATAAAAAAACACAGACCTAATTAAAAATATGACAGCCAAAACATCCAGAGGTTGTTGTCTAATCTAATATCTAATATTATCAAATAACTCTTAGGGGGGCTGTAATGCAGACAATGAAGTAAGCAAATTGAAATATTTCAACTGCGTATGTAGTAGAGCTTTTTACTCACTGTCAACCTATCAAATGTCTTTCACATATCTGAAATCTAGTTTAAGGGAGAGAAGGTTTAGAAGGGAAATCAAGAAGTCTTGTCCTGGTCATAAATAACCTAAAATTATGCAAAGTTGCCATGCTGATTAGATACCCAAACCAGCTCAACTGTTCCTTCTGATGTAAGGAGTCAGCAGCTCTGCCTCTG
>NW_023397181.1:0-58252 GCF_011125445.2 Fundulus heteroclitus | reverse complement strand
TCACATATTAACAACACACCACCACCCTCCCTCCACCCAGTAATGTTCATACATTTGTTTCAACCAGAGCAACGAGGGTCCGATGCAGAATGGTAGATGAATTGTTTCATAGCGTCTCTGAGTAAAAAGGAAACACAACCAAGCGGATGTTTGCCAGTGAGCAACGTTCAGACAGCGCGGCTCTTCCTGCTGCCGCCCGATGTCACTGTGCTGCTGACAATCCTCAGACAAAAGCCAATACGTTCAACACAAATCAAAACGAAATAAAAAAATACATTTTTTTGTTTTTTTCACATTCACTTACTTAGCTTACTTGTTGGGTTTTTTCTTTAGATCCACACAAAAGCCACTGCTGGAACTCAAGGATGCAGTTTCTCATGAGAAAAGCTCAACCTTGGGGTAAACGGGCTCGTAGAGTTCTGATGCTGCACTGCATCCACGCCTCTCTCCGGATGGACCGTCATCTGCAACGTTGCTCGACAGGGACAGGAGCGCCACCGTTAATCCAAGGGTAATTTCGGGTGTCCGAATCCGTCAGCCGACGGGATCCCGACAGACTAACCTATCTGCTCGAGGACCGACTGGCTAGCCTGGCATGCACATCAGCTCTTCTAAACTCTTGTTTTATCTGGGAAGCTACATTTTTTAATGGATGGATACCAAAACTGCTCATTCTCGGACTCCTTTTGTTTTTTTTAATTAAAGGGTGGTTCCTCAAAACTCGTTCCTCTTTTAATGGTCGGATTAACGGCGATCCAGAACGTCAAGATTATGTTGGCAAACAAAATGCAAGATGGGAGGGAATAAGGATCAGTCCTCGCTATAGTTAAGCACTCTCAGTAACTTGGTCGAGGAAGAATAAGGGGTGGCTCGTAGCTCGCAGGGATACTTGGAGATGGAGTTATTACTGTCTGGTTCGTGGTGCAGCTCAAGCATCCTGCAGCGTCGTCTCGCTCTCTATCCTACGGTTGGGACTGGGTTCCGTTGGAGGACAGGAGGCGGGTTCTCTCCTTCGCCGAGCCTCTGCGCTGCAGGACTCCTCCGCTGCCTCCTATGCCTCCGCCGTCTGCTCGGTCGCCCCACTCGCACCTGTCGCCCCCGCCCTCTGAGCGCCGCGAGTTTTGACGGGTGGGGGTCCCGTGGGGACGACTGTTCTTCTCATCTGGGAAGGGATCTACAGAGCGGAAGAGGAAAAGTGACTCCCAGCGTATTTATGCTGCATTCGTACGATCAAACTAACGGCTCTTATCACAAAGACGTGTCCATGTCCGGATTAAACCATTTCTAAGATAATAAATCAAATTCCGTTACATTTCCAGACTTTTCTAGGGTTCACATTGTCTGTTCGCAGTGTAAATTAAACTAATTGCTCCACTGAGGCTAAAGCTGGCCAATAAGCAGCCTTACCACAAAGGGCTTGCACCAGTGGCTGATCATGAGAGCTGAGAAGCTGGGCTTGGATCGTCTCCACCACTCGTCTGAACCGGCGACTCGGGCCTGTGGACAAAGCGGAAATACCGGTAATTAAAAAAATGATTTTAGGAAACCGTGATCTAGTTTTACACAACAAAAGAGATTGCAGACGGTAAAGCTATTTCACTTAACAGCTGATTATAGCGTCAAAGCCTGAGCCCAAACTGAAAGCAATTTGTTTGAAAACAGAAAGTGTTTAAAAAGAAAGACTTAGGAAGTTTCTTTTCAAAGAAGGCCACCAGCTTTATGCTGCTTGATTGCTCTGAAGCACAAAGGAAGAAGTCATAGCATTGCATTACAGTAAAGATTTAATCTTAATTGCTCAATATTAAGACATTTCTTCATGTAAGTGTCCAAAACTGTCAATTAATGTTTATGTTAAAGCAGGGTGCTTGCTCTTTTTCCAAATTAAAATTCCAGACTTTTTTAAAACTGATATTTTTTTTCCCAAGACCTTAACTTTATGTACTTGTATACTTGTGTGCCTACTGCCTACTTCATTGGTTGAGATTGTACAAACTGTTTATTAGAAATGTTAATTTTTATAGGCTAGTATTTAATGAACAAATGCATTATTCACAGTAAATTATGCTTTTACTGATGAAGACGTTTCAAAACATGAAATCACAAGTACATGAATTTCACATCAAACAAGTGTTTGATTCCATTAGGCGAATACAGTACGTGACCAGTTAGTAAATTATAGTTTTATAGCCTACCTTCCTATTTCTCATTTCACAATGCCTTTGAGCATACTGTAAAATTCTACCATACATTTTTTTTCCCCATACTTTATTAAGACTTTCACACAAAATTCAAGACTTTTCAAGGTCTGGAAAACAGTGTTTCAAAATTCCATACTTATTGAGACTTTCAAGACTTGCGCAAGCACCCTGTAAAGAAAAAAATCATAACTTATCCTTTTATTTTTCTTCTTCTACTTTTTTTTAACATTCTGCTGTATATTTATTATATACTCAGAATAAAGAAGGTTAAAAAATCAGAGCTTAGAACCTTTTATATTTCTTTAATGTTCTTTTTTTTTAGTTTTTTGTTTCAAAAAACTAATATGTCACTCAGCCATTAGATTTCTTCTGTCAGTCCTCTGAGGGGAGATTAGGGTTTTTCAAAGTAACTTCCAGAGTAGAAATCAAGACCCAGAAAGCAACAGCTCTCTACTTATCAACGTCCTCACTGAGTCTCGTTAAGTTCATCAGAAAATCTTTGTGGGAAATATCTCAGGGGAATAAAAACAGAGACTGACTACTTAAAAAGTTTGTCACAGTTAAAAGCTGAAGATAAACCTCAATCCTCTCCACTAAAATGCCTCTCACTAAAAATGGCCGTCTTCAGGCAACGTGAGCACAGAGCTCGTCCTAAATATCGTGTCCTGATTTTCTGTTCATCCTCAGATTGCTTCTATTTATTTTTAAACACAGTTTATAGTCATAACTTGGACATTTCTAACACTGAACCCTTGTTATCGTACCTTTTAAAGAGGATCTGAACTGTTTCACAGGGATTTTAAAAACGATTAAAGAAAAAAATCTTGTCTTTAAAGTGGTTTAAAGCGTTTTAAACCACGCTTTAAAAACATGGCTGTTTTATTGCTCCTTGTTGGTAACACTGTATCGACTGCACTGCATGCTCGGTATGAGGGATTGCTGCAAAGTCACAGACAAGCTACATTCAGACGGCTACATTCTCCTCCAGGAGTGAATGCTGCAAGACAATGACACGATGCAATCTGCTGGATGTCCTTAGACTGAAGAGTTTTTAACCGATCTGTCTGAATGATTTCATTAAACTCAAATTTTAACTGAATAGACAAACTGAACTGAACTGGGTTTAGATCAGGTTTGCTGCTCCAGTCCTTTATCTGAAAGCTAGACTTCACATTGAAGACTTGTTAGGAATCTAACCTGCGCCCTGCAGAGAGACATGAAGATAGAATAATCTGTACTTTTAAGACGTTGGAAATGACCGCTAAATGTAGCAAGTGTTTGTTTTATAGTCTTGCTCTGGTCTAAGTATAAAACGGTGGAGATATTTTAACTGGTTTAACGTATTTTAGCAGCAGTAATTTAGTGTTTATGCAGATGACATTTAGTTTTTTTTATTTTTAGAAGCCAGTGGAGGCCTGCGTTATACAGAACTTCAGGATGTTAAAACATGGATGGAGCTGAACTTCGGCTAATTGAGTGAAAATAAATCGGTAGTGATTGTGTTTTGGAAAACTGACCTGCTGGAAGGATGTTAGGGTGGCTTATGGTACGTTGAAGCGCTTTATGTATAAAGTTTTGATTTAATATCAATTGATGATATTGTGTTTAAAGTAAAAGCAAGTAGAATGTTTTATACGTTATTGTTTTAAGACTTTCTCTTAATAGTTTATTAGAATAAAAAAAGGCTAATGTTGAAAACCACGCTCCTCACTTTCTTTTTCTTTCTTACAGAAATCCATTCTTCTACAACAACAAAAGAAACTGTCTTCTTCCGATTTTACTATAAGAATGATTTCTAGAACACGGCCAAATTTCTAGAAAAATAACTTTACATTTGAGAATAACCAGAATAAGTTAGTTTAGCATCTTGCAGCCGCAGCTGTGGATGTGACACGAAGCATTTGCCTGATATGAGGGAGAAGGTCACGCTGTAGATTCCTGTTTCCCTCCTCCCCTCCCTCTCGCTCCTCTCCCTTTCCCGCTCCCTCTCGCCCTCGGAGAAGGCAATGTCCACTTGGAACTTGACGGGCTTCTGGAAGACGGAGGGACCGCCGGAGGACTTGTACTCTGCCCGGAAACTGGTCTGGGAGATGACGCTGTGGCTGAGCGACGGGATCTGCGTGGTGGGGAGACAGAGAAGAAGCAGAGAGACCGACAGACTTACGAGGCGGGAGAGGTACAGGGGGTCCGACGTGAGCATAGGGAGACAAAGGGTGAGGGTGAGGACAGGAGAGACAGAGAGTGAGCCATTGGTGGACGTAAAAGCGCTCCGTGTACGTGCCACAAGGGAGCGAGAAACCAAAAAAATCAAACAAAGAGTAGAGTGAAATAATGAAAAGCAATGAGGTGCACAGCAAGAGAGTGCATGTGAATGCCTTTCTCCCCCTGAGAGCCATGCTTGTGTACGAACAGAAGTGGACAGAGACAGACCACAGCAGATACTCACTGACAGGAAAGCGTGGACAATGTCGGCTTTGACAGAACTCAAGGGTTTGTCTCGGATCACCACGAAGATCTGCTCCTCTTTCTCCAAACCGATGAAATTCCCGAACCAGGACTTCTTGGCCAGCCTGGAAGCCAAAAAAAAAACAAAAAAAAAAAACACAAACAGTGAGAGAAACTGCAGAGCAGGAGCGTTACGGCAGGATGACAAAAGTTTAGGTCGTAACTCACTCAGGGCTGGATTCTGGCGTCAGACTGGACATGTCCTCTGACGTGGGAACTGGGAGAGAAAGATCTAAATTAAAGTTAATATCATAAACAGCTAGAAGCCGCAAACGTTGTATGCAAGATATAAACAAACAGACCAGTGGATTTTATTGGGTTTAGGACGACACAACGTAGCGCATGTGAGGAGAAAGGAAAATGATCCATGGTTTTCAAAGATTTCTAAGAGTAAAAATCTAAGAGGGATGCATTTGTTACAAGCCTCCTTTACACTAAATGAAGTCTAATGCAAGCAATTTACTTCCAAAGTTGCCTCAATAGTAAAAGTCTTGAATAACAATACTTGAATAATAGTGAACAAACCGTAGGATAAAGGATAAGGCAGGCCTCTTCACTCGTTTTTAAATCCCTTCTTAAGACCCATCTTTTTCCTTTGGCTTTGGGCACAATCTGAGAGGTTTCACTTTGTTTTATTGTGTCTGTATATTAATATGTATTTTATATTCGATCCTTTCTATTTTATAATTGCATTGTATTTTATGATTGTGTACAGCACTTTGGTGCTGTCGCTGTATAAAGTGCTTCATAAATAAAGTCGGTATGGTATGGTATGGTGTGGTAAAGACTGAGGAGCACATTAAACAGGCCAGGGACAAAGAAGATAGAGAAGTTTAAAGCAGAATGAGACCAAAACTGTACAATCTGGCCTACCATATTTTCCGGACTATAAGGCGCAATTAAAATCCTTAAATCTTCCCAAATATTGATGGTGCGCCTTATATATGATTAAAGTTGTGCTTACTGACTGATTTTATGAAGTACAGTATGCTCAAAAATCTGTTAAAATGTGTAAGCACGACTTTAGTTAGCAACGAAGGGAATTGCCAATGGAATAAATACTTATTCCATTGGCAAATAAGACTATTTGCCAATGGAATAAGTATTTTTACCCCTATAATAATATAATTAGATAAACTGCACTTGAAATAAGACGATGGAGAAGAATCGTTCCTATTTTAAGTGCAAAAATCTTATTCCATTGGCAAATAGTCCTATTTACCTGCTCAAATAAGGGAAAAATACTTTAATTTCAAGAAAAAAAATTCTTATTTTTAGGTCTATTTTTGCAGTGAGTTTATCTGTCAATGTGGCCTAGTCAAAGTCTGTTTATTATTATTATTATTATTATTATTATTATTATTATTATTATTATTATTATTATTATTATTATTAATAATAATAATAATAATAATAATAATAATAATAATAATAATAATAATAATAATAATACATTTTATTTAAAAGGCGCCTTTCTGGACACTCAAGGTCACCGTACAAAAAATACATAGAAACACATTAATGTGAAAAACAAAATCGAAACACAGAATAAAAAACATTTTAACAGATTAATTAAACAGCTGAGCTTTGAGTTGTGATTTGAATTGAAGTGAGTACGTGTTTCTAAGTAGGGGTGGTAGAGAGTTCCAGAGGCGGGGGGGCAGAGCGGCTGAATGCTCTGCTCCCCATGGTGGTGAGACGGGCAGAAGGGACAGACGGGTGTAAAGCAGATGAGGATCTGAGAGCACGGGATTTAATTATGAAATTAGAATGTGTGACAAGACTTAAAATTTGAGCTATTTTGCAAAGAAAAAATGGCCCAAATTTGGCAGAGACAAAAGAAATAGTTGCAGTAAAAGGTGGATCTCCACAGGATTCGGTGAAACACTTTTGTTTTGTTTGCAAGAAATGTTGAAAACCATGTCTGATTTCCTTACCACGCTACTTATGCTACTTGTGTTTGCCTATATCACATAAAATCCCAACAGTTCGTAGCTTAAACCTCAGATGGTGAGGGAATTTTAAAATGTTTGTGAATATTGTTGCAAGGTCCTCAGTCTTTGGACACAGAAACTCACCTTGTAACTTACGGCGGTGGAACCGCGGCGACCCCAGCAAGTTGTTCTTGAAAGAGTTGAGGCGAGTCCTCCAGTGGGCGGGGCTGCTGGCCGCCATGCCACCACCCCCTCCTGGGCTGGAGGGAGGGGTGAGCGAGAGCGAGCCCACGCCCCCGCCTCCCTCTGCCCGTGACGAGGATGAGGATGAGGAAGAGGAGGGCGGGGTGGTGGAAGGGTGGTGGGGATGGTGAACAGGGGTGCCCAGCGGTGTGGGCAGCGGAGAGCCCTGGGGGGTAACCTGTGGCACAGAGTGGGCAGAGTTTGGGTAGAAACTCTTAGTCACGGACTTAAGGACAGAGGACGAAGGGAAGAAAAAGCGAGGAATGGGTGACAGGAGCGGGGAGGGGGAGGGAGAGCGGGAGGACGGGTTGTGCAGGGGCAGGGATTTGATGGCCTGCAGGTGGGGACGGTCGCCGGGTCCTTTGGTGGGCAGGGTCTGGGTCTTGGGGTTGGGGGGCGCTTTGGGCTTGTCATGAGGGCGGGCTGAACGAGGAGTCGTGGCGTTTCCCTGTTTGGACTCCTTTGTGAGGGGGGAAGCGGTGGCGCAGGTGACGTCTGATTGGCTGAAAGTGAAGACGGGGCTCTGGTAGGACTGGGGGGGGTGGATTTGGAAGGAGTGTGGGAGTAGTGGGGGAGGAGAGATGGAAAACAAGAAAGAGAAGGGATGGAAAATGGAGAAAGGATGGAAATGAATATCATGCTTCATGACAGAAGAGTGCACCTTATGAACAGTGAATGTGCTAAATGCTGATTATGAAAGCTTTCACTTTGCTATATTTATCCTCCCTACAGCTGTTGAGCCAGAGGTGGAGTTAAAAGTGATGCAGGTACTGTGACCTTAAGTGGCCGCTTTGTACGAGCAATTAACCACTAGTTGTTTTCTGAAAAATGTCCTGTTCAACTGCTGCATGCACAGGGAGGAAGATAAATGAGATAAAGGGAGAAAATGCAAACTTCCTGTTGAGAAAGAGCTTAATTTGAGGAACTGGAAGTGGTGCGATGGTGTGTGTAAATGACTGGAGACACTGACACATGGATAGCACAGACGGTTGCAGAAAGTAGCTTCATATTTGACAGCCGTAGAAAATACTGACCAGGAAAGGATCTTGATGTTTTGACAATTGTTTAGTGAGAGAGTTAGTTGTAAAAAAAAAAAAATAAGCTACAGAAAACATCAAGTAATCACTGCTGTGCTACAGGCAAACATCTGTTTTAAACAAGAAAATGATGAAGAACACTGCAAAAAGGGAACTAAAAATAAATACAATTTTCTTGAAAATAATGTATTTGCCCTTGATTTGAGCAGGTAAATAAGATTCTTTGCCAATGGAATGAGTATTTCTACCCCTAAAATAAGATAATTAGATATGCTGCACTTGAAATAAGGTGATGGAGATGAATTGTTCCTATTTTAAGTGCAAAAATCTTATTCCATTGGCAAATAGTCCTATTTACCTGCTCAAATCAAGGAAAAATACTTAAATTTCAAGAAAAAAAAATCTTATTTTTAGCTCTATTTTTGCAGTGAACTACATTAACATCAGAAGATTGTTACAAAAGGTCATAGAAAACACGGACAAGAACAGTTTCACCTCATGTTAGAAAACAAAAACACTTAAATTTACAGAGACCGAAAATCTGAATAATTTTAGCACAGGGCTCCAACTTTCTGTGTAGCAGAACCCGCTGAACGACTGTAGTTAAATAATGTAAAGTGAAGAATGCGTATCTCTTGAACTTTTTCACATCTTGTCACATTATGACCACAACTTTTAATGTATTTTACTGGGGTTGTATGAGCTAGCCCACAGTGGGACACAATCATGAGACACTGGGTCTATTTTTCTCACTCTGCTGAGTTCTCCTACTGCTCTCCAATCTGCATTGTTTGTTGTTATTTCAACTTTTTGTTCTTTGTCATTTTTCTCTTCATAGAAGGTACACCTGGTCTGGCGTTCTGTTAGCTGTGACATCATCAGGGGAGGCAGATCATCCTCTACTACCATCTAACATAGAAAGTAGTCCTGGGTCAATGTGAGCTTCTGTGCTTTCTGTGTCTCTGCTCTGTCTTCTCTAACATAGAAAGTACTCCTGGGTCAATGTGAGCTTCTGTGCTTTCTGTGTCTCTGCTCTGTCTTCTCTAACATAGAAAGTACTCCTGGGTCAATGTGAGCTTCTGTGCTTTCTGTGTCTCTGCTCTGTCTTCTCTAAGCCCCAGTGGGTGGAGGCAGATGAGCGTTCACACTGAGCCTGGTTCTGGTTCTGCTGGAGGTTCTCCTCCCTGTTAAAGGGGAGTTTTCCTCTCCACTGTCGCTTCATGCATGCTCAGTATGAGCAAACAAAATGCAAGATGAGAGGGAATAATGATCCGTCTTTTTTATTAGTCACGCAGTGTTTCCCCTACACTGCAAAAACAGACATAAAATGTTCTTAAAATTTGTGTTTTTGTCTTTGATTTGAGCAGGTAAATTGTATTATCTGCCAATGGAATGAGTATTTTGACCCATAAAATAAGACAATTAGACATCCTGCACTTGAAATAAGACAATGGAGATGAATTGTTCCTATTTTAAGTGCAAAAATCTTATTCCATTAGCAGATAATCTTATTTACCTGCTCAAATCAAGGACAGATACACTAATTTTAAGAAAATTTTACTTATTTTTAGTTCCGTTTTTGCAGTGTATAGAAATACTGTCATGGGAGTACATGCAATCGCCCTAGGCTGGGTGACTTCTTCTTCTGTGGTGTTGCTAATATTTTCATTCCATTTAACTTTCCATTAACATCCTAGAATACAGCTTTAAAAGAGCAACCAGTTTGTATCTCGGTTTTTATCCTTCTGTCTCTATAATGTTTAGACAGAATCTTTAGACATGGTTATATTTTGCAGCCTACCTGCCTTTCTTCTTTTCTAACTTCTTGATTGAACGAAAGTCTCTTTAAATCTAGATCTGCCAGAGTTTAGAATAATTTGAAGCAGAACTTTATTCAATTTTGATTTTATTACTTGGGATCTTTCACATAATCCATTCATGGGGTCTATTTAGCAACAAGAATAAAGCAGCCGTCTGTTGTCATTGACAGACTCAGAAAGTTGGATTTTTGTCAGAGCTGATTGTACTTTAGTAGGACTTCTGGAAATAGAGCCGTTTACTTGTTGAAAACGTGCTGTATCAAGCGTTAATGTTAATAATGAGTTCAGACAGATGTGATATTCATTGTGTGGAAAACCTTTCTGTCCTTTCTGAAGATAGCATGACGCCGTCTCTTTGGACCACAGAATCTTTTTTTTACGTGTTTGCTGCGTCTCCTACGTGGTTTGTGTCAGACTAAAAACTGGCTTTCAACATAACGCTGTTCCTCTTAATTAAAGGCCAGATAATTAACAGCTGTTCTGTCAACAGAGTTGCAGTAGGCTTCTTGGCTGCCTCTCTGAGTAATTAATGCTCTTCTTTGCCTGACCTGTCAGCCGTGTCTTAGCGGGATTTTGGTTGTAATGTGACAAAATGTTGAAAGGTTTAAGGGGAGTGAACAGTTTTATAATTTGTTTTGAACTCTATTATTACGCGTACATTATTCTATAATAAAGTGCGGTGTGGGAACTCATCCTTACCCTGGGACTGCTGAGAGGACTCGAGGAGAGACCACTTGAAGCTCCGCTGACTGAGCGGGACCTGATGAACACAACCAGGGCACAAGTGACAAGACAAACAGCATAAACCGAACTTTAATGTCTTGAAAGAGTGAATATTGTATCTATTGCACACAATGAAGGATAAAGACACGCCACCTCTGACTGTGTGCGGCCGTGTCGAGGGCCCTGCGGGGTGGGGTGGGAGACCCCTGCTCCGTAACGCTGAGCACTTCTAGACTTTTCCTCTCGGGGCGACAGCGACCGTGACGCGTCAGCATGGGGGAGTCGACACGCTTCCGAGGAGGGTCTGCTGAGGAACGTCAACACAGAGGTGGAACGTCAGGTTTAAAATCGGAACCCGTGCTGGTTTTTTTTGTTTTGTTTTTTTCATAGTAGGTACACCTGGTCTGGCGTTCTGTTAACTGTGACATCATCCAGAGAAGACGGCTCACCCGCTACTACCATCTAATGTAGAACAGATTACTAGATCAATGTGTGCTTCTGTGCTTTTTTGTTTCTCTTGTTGTGTCTCTGCTCTGTCTTCTGTAACCCCAGTCGGTCGAGGCAGATGACCGTTCATACTGAGCCCGGTTCTGCCGGAGGTTTTCCTTCTCGTTAATGGGGAGTTTTTCTTCCCACTGTCGCTTCATGCTTGCTCAGTATGAGGGATTGCAGCAAAGCGATGTACAAAGCAGACGACTCTCCCTGTGGCTCTACGGTTCCCCAGGAGTGAATGCTGCTTGTCGGGACTTTGATGCAATCAACTGGTTTCCTTATATAGGACATTTTTGACCAATCTGTATAATCTGACCCAATCTGTATAATATGATTGAATTTGACTTTGTAAAGTGCCTTGAGATGACATGTTTCATGATTTGGCACTATATAAATAAAATTGAATTGAATTGAATTGAATATATTGGTTACAATCTCGCTTTGATTAAGACGGATTTACTGTCCTGATATTCGCACTGATTTAGTAACAGTAATTCCTCTGGAGGCTTTTGATTCACAGTGATAATCTTAGCTTCATTTGCACTCACAGAACAGTTGCCTTCGCCCAGTGTTTGTTTGTTTTTTTCTGCTAATATAAAGAAAAAGCAGCTTCCTCTCTTAAATGGTTCGCTGCTGCCCCCTATTGACTCACCAACGTCGTTGCGTGGAGGCAGGTCCTCGTCTTCGTAGCTCGGGTAGCGTTCCTTCCTGTCCAGCAGTAGGTAGTAGATCATCTTCTCCTGGTTCTCTCTAAAATGGATCAAGGAATGTTGTCAAAGGGATTTCTACGTCAGTTTAAAGCTTAATACAGGGTGAAACCCTTGTTTACGCCTCAAGTGCTACTTTAGTCCATTAAAATGACAGGGTGGAGCACACTTTATGGTCATTTTCTAAGTTTGGGATACAAAAAAAAAAAAAAAAACCTGCTTACTCTTCACATTGCAAATCACGTGTCAGCTTGACTCTGTCGCGGAAACATCCCAGAGAGTGCATGCTTTCCAACACATCCGGGTCCAGCTCGGTCAGGGAGAGGATCCTCCTCACACACACCCGCCGGGGGGGAGGCTGCTCGGGACACGGCTCGTTACGACCGCCCCTGTGGAGCGCGCACGAAGCACGATGGATCACAACCGAACGGCGGGGCTTGAGCTAACGTTTTTTTTTTTTTGACTGCGTGAAAGAATGAATGTTTTACTCACTGATACCAGGAATGTTTCTGGATGGCCTCTAGCTGTAAGAGGAACAGGACAGATGGGGTCGTTAGTATCTACAGGCTGTTCACAGCCAGATGGCCACAGAGCTGGGATGTGCATACAGTTGGCGCGGCTCGGGACAAATTGCATCATCTCTGAATAATGAATGCCAAAATCTCAGTTTACAACTTTATTCCTTGCTGGAATGGAGGAGAAAATGTATGACAGCAAACATTTTAATCCAGACAGACAATGTCTTGAACAGGAATTCACTTTTCAACAACCCCCTCAATATTTTTATTGGGATTTTATATAAAAGACCTAAACAAAGTAGTCTTGCCAAAGATGGCCAATCAGATTTAGGTCTAGACTTTGACTGGGCCGTTGTCCTGCAAAAGGTGAACCTCTGTCCCAGATTTAAATCTTCTGCAGCCTCTAACGGGGTTTCTGTATCATGATCCATCCATCTTTCTCCCTGTCCCTGCTGACGATAAACGTTCCCACAGCATGATGCTGCCACTACCATGTTTCAACCTGGGGACAATCAGTTCAGGGCTTTTGCCTGGTGGGCGATAAAAGTGACATTTCTTTCTCCCCTGACCTTTGCGGCCGCTTTTAAACATCATCTGTTGTATCCACTGAGCTATAATATACACTGGAGTGCTGATTTTGCCGAAAAACTGAAGTCACTGGCCGCCATCTTGCTACTCCCTACTCTCACAGAATCCCACAGGATTTGGTTGCAACAACAAGCAGTTTTCTGACTGTGTGAAAACGTTTCACAGGTAATTCTACAGTCAGTGGATGTACTAACACTATCAACTACTAGGAAATTAGGTGCTGAAATATTTTACATGTTATTCATATTAAATATATATATATATGTATATATATATATGTATATATAAGTATGTGTATATGTATATATGTATACACATATGTAAATATATGTTTTTGTATATTGTTATTTATATATTTATAAAAGTTATATATATATATATATATATATATATATATATATATATATATATATATATATATATATATATTTAAATAAATAAAATGCAAAATATTTCAGCACATAACTTTCTCATTACTTGATAGTTTTAGAACATAACATAAAAGCATATGGCATTTGACATTTTAAAAGTCTTAAGCCTTCCCTTAACATCAGAAAATCCTCGCTATTCGATGCTGTAGCGCACATATTCCCTAGTTACTGGAGGGAAATAGGGAGTACCAATATGGCGGCTGGTGGCTTCAAAGTGACTCGTTCTAACAGCCGGCGATTAGCACTCCAGTGTATAATATAGCTCAGTGGTTGTATCCCCTACCTTTCAGATAGGGGATACATATGATGCATATGAGACGTCTTTCTAACCCGAGGCTTTCTGCTGGCCACTCCTCCATGGACGTCAGATTTGTGGTCTGCACACTGTCTAAGGATTCTACTACCTGAGCCGTGGATCTTTGCAGCTCCTCCAGAGTTACCATGGGCCTCTATACTAGGCCTGGGCAATAAACTAAAATTAACGACAATAACCAACATAATTGCTCCCATATTGGTGTTTTTTACTATCTAATAAGATAGATAGTTGTTTTTTTTATAGTAAAGGTCGGCTATGCTCCTGTCCCTTTAAGATGCTGAGCCACGTGTCTGCAGTCACATGACTCCACCCCATCCAGCCTGGAACAAGAAGTTCATTAGTCTGACTCTACGTCACATCAATGACGAAACGCCGCACCAGAGCGCTGCAGACGGCACATTTTCCAGCCGATATGGTGATGGTCGGACCAGGTTTGTTACTACTGCTGGAATCTGTCTGCCACTAAAGCTGGAAGTGAGGGTAGTGTTTTGGCCACTATTATCGTCCATTTATTGTTATCATGGCGAACTGCTCAATATATTGCGATACTGACTTTAGGTCCTATTCTAGGCTACTTTAATTGACTAAATGTCTTTGCCCAGCTTGTCAGTTTAGTTGCACTGCAAAAAGAGAACTAAAAATAAGTAACATTTTCTTCAAATTAAAGTATTTGTCCTTGATTTGAGCAGGTGAATAAGATTATTTACCAACGGAATGAAAATTTTTCCCCCTAAAATAAGATAATTAGATATACTGCACTTGAAATAATAAGATGGAGACGAATTGTTCCTATTTCAAGTGCAAATATCTTATTCCATCGGCAAATAATCTTATTTACCTGCTCGAATCAAGGAAAATACTCTCATTTCAAGGAATATTTTCTTATTTTTAGTTTTATTTTTGCAGTGTGGACAACCAGATCTCGATGGGTGTACAGTTCTGCAATACGCCTCTCATTTACAACAAGATTGAATCACGCACAGATGGACTCCAGTTTCTAAACGTATGACTTTCCAGGACAATTTTCCATTTTTATTCAGGGTTCTCAAAGTGAACGGGGCTGAATAGAGACGTACAGCACACATTTCCACTCCACCATCATGCAGCACTATGTCTTGTTCTATCACTTTAAGTGTCTGGTTGTAAAATTCAAGGGGTACGAACACGTGAATTAGACTTATGAGACCAGCTCCAACGTCGTTTTTATCGTTTGATACTGTCTGCATTATTTCTGGGATAGTCTGGTGGGTCACCTACCGTCAGCCTCTTCTCCGGGTTAACTTCTATCATGCCTTTGAGCAGCGACTGGCAGTCCGGCGGGATGAAGTGCGGCATGTGGAACACGCCACTCTTCACCTTTTCCAGCAGCTGCCGTAGGTTGTCGTGGTCGAAAGGCAGGGCACCCTGTGGGCAAGAGGGAGAGAGAAGAATCTTCTGATATAACATAAAACCCGGCCCGACGGCACTGTGAACACTTGGGTTTAAAACTGACCACCAGGAGGGCGAAGAGGATGACCCCGCAGCTCCACACGTCTGCTCTCCTCCCGTCATACTTCTCCCCCTGTCAAAGACGGCAAATTTAAAACCCTGAATCCAAACGGGACTCTAAGATAATTGCTGGAATTTGCTTGTTTTAACTGAATTATGGGTAAAACAAGCGTAAACGTGACTGTATTTTATTCTGTCTCCGCCAACACTGTGAAAACTACATTTCATTTATGGAGCTGGAGAATCCTTCTAGTGCTGAGCGCGATAGGAACATTCGCTTTTACAAGAGATGAGCCCCCCAACAAAATGAGTTTTAATATCAGTTTGAGAGATTTATAATTTATCTTTGATGGGTTTTAACTAGGGCTGAACAATTAATCGCATTTTCAATATAATCGTGATTTAAAATAACGCAATTTCCAAATCGCAGAGGTCTGCAATTTTTGGCTATGTAACAATCAGGGAATTAGACATGTCCATTAAGTGTTGGTAAAATGTTTAAAGTGGGTTTGCCTCCACATGGAAGGGAAGACGGTTGCAGCAGTGAGAAAATCTAATTTTATTACTTGTTTTAGAGTTTATATAATCATACATAGCATTAAGTACAGGTCAATCAGTTTAATACATAGACTTGTTTGTTGGTTGGACTTTGCACTTTATGTTCAACAGGGATTGATGTCCAATTAAATTAAAAGCTGTTCTCTTGAATAATATTCTGATCAATAGAAACATTAAATTTCATATTTAAAATAGTCCTTGTTTACAAACATCTTTATTTAGATGCCTTTTTTGTTGCTTGTGGTTGATGAGGAGAAAAGTCAAAATTGCAGTTTAGGTTGAAATATATTGTAGGACAGAACACAATCATTACTGCTCCGAGTTTAGATGCTGCGGGTCTTTTAGCAACTAATCCACATGGCGAGGAAACAAATTGATTTGTTGTTTGTATATATTTTGAAACACATGATAAATTTAACTGGAAAAAAAATCGTATTAAATCACAATATTAAGAAAAAAAATCGCAATTAGATTATTTTACAAAATCGTTCAGCCCTAGTTATAACTCATTAGTGCCATCGGTTGTGGATGTGTTTGCTTCAAAATCAATGATTTAATAACAGCGTTTGCTCTTTTTCAGCACAGGTGCAGGCGTATGAGGAGGACACAGTGTGAAGGCAGCTCCCTCACCCGTATAACTTCAGGACAGGCGTAATGTGGCGACCTGAAATCAAAGAAAAACGTGTCACAGAGAATACGGAGCGAATGACAGGAGTAGTGACAACTGCGTAATTATAACAGCATAAAAAAGCATTGTGCAACAGCTGGACTCTTTCAAAACAGTACAAGCTAAGATCCACTGTCTGTAGCTCCTGTGGCTAATGCTAGGTTCTGTTTCTGCAAACCACAGAATACTGGCCTCATGTATCGGCAACGCTGGTAAAGACGTGTAAAGGCCTTAGGATATCTGTGCATCTTTCATGGTACCAGCTTTTAACTACCCACAAAAAAAAGTAATTATCCAATCATTAATGTGAGTACATTTAGTCAGAGGCGTCGCCTTTGGCTTGATGACTTGTAACTAGACCTGGACTTCAGCATCTTTGCTTCAAATTACTCGATGCTCTTAAAGTGAGAAAAAATGAAGTAAAAGGTTTATAACGCAAGATACAAATAGTAAAAATAAACAGAATGTCCTGAGCCACAACTATTGCTACTTCTTGCAAAGCCTTTAAAAAACACAACACCGCTGAACGAGGACCCATATTTATTTTGCCACCGCACGCTGTGACAGGAGAAGTAGAGAATCTGTAAAGATCTCCAAGTCTCCCAAACTATTGGACGCGTCCTACAGGCGTACATTTGGAAAAGCACCTCATAGCCGCTGCTAAATATGAAGGAGGACCTGTTTCTCTCCTGAGGGCCCTGGGAACCTTGGATGGCATCATGAACTTTTCAGAAAAACCTCATTTCAGATACCTCTCTGGTAGTATCTGCCAGTAAGATGAATATGTATCGTCATTTGGTTTTTAATTAGGAAAATTATCCAAACCGTGAGATTTAAATCCCACATAAATGGTTCACTAGATAAAAAAAAACAAAAAAAAATCAGCTAAATTTGGCAGAAACCCTTTAAGCTGAGCAGATGAGAAGAGAGGTTTTTGTGCGGCCCTCCAACTGCCTTTTGTCAAACGGTTTGGCTCCACCAGCACCGGTTATTAATTAGGGAAAAATTATTAAAGACAAGTTAAAATCTTCTTTCCACTGAAAATATTAAGACAAAGTATCTGTCTTTTTATCACTACACTTTTTATATTCTCTTTAATTTCATAGCAAATGGGACCACAACTTTACCTGACTCCGCCAGATAGATTTGCTCCGCTTATCCATCTGGAAACCTTCCGTTGAAGTAATTTTGGGAAGGGGCGAAAATACTGGTTAGCTGATTGGCCTATGTTGGTGATAGACGGGCCAAATGAACCAATCAGATTCGTCGTCGCTCTGTTACGAGCGACGATGAAAACACAACCACAAGCCAAGCTACTCTTGCTGCTGCAGGTAAAGGCTCTTTAGCTCAGCAAAGAATTACTCTGTAATGCCGATAAAACTTGCTCGATAGCCACGCTAACGCTAGTTTCATCGGCTGAAGCCGCCATGTTGTTTAGACTGAACTGTCGCGCTTCCCGTTGCGTCACACCTCAACCCGCCTCAAAGCCAACGCTGATTGGACGTTCGTTTGGTGAACGGCTCCAAATTTTCTTTAACGGAGGGTAGCCAGACTGATCTGCGAGTGAAACCTTGAAAGCTCGCGAGATCAGGATGGTCTCACGAGGCTAACCACAACTACCCAATGACCTAAATGCAGACTTTTGTACACAAACTGGTTTTATTTGTTTAATAAAATTGTTTGAAAGAAAGACTGACCCCAAATTTTGTTCTTATAGCTTAGAGAACGCAAAACATTTATTAATATACAAAGTCAATCGATTCCAAGAGATTTTGAAAACGGGATGACCAAATTTTTATTTGGCAAGTGTGCAAAACAATTTTTGAGTTTTGGATCTACTTGCATATTCTCTTTACAACAGAAATCTGGACGAATTTAATTTAGATCTTTCATGTACATACTTTGTAGAGCAGGTAAAAATATAATCACAATAGAATTTTTTGGATTTGAACAGTGACGGAAAAAACACGATTGCGAGGCTCAACCGAGTTTACCCAAAGATGGAAAGAAGAAATGCTGTGGTACACCTCCGTTCATTCTTTACAATTTCCCGACAGAAAAGAATAATCCAGACAAAGGTGTACAAAAACTGCAAGATATTTGCACATAATCATTGTGACTAATCTTCATCTTTATCAAGGCTATCTAATCTTGAAACCTGGGAAGATGTCGGGCTCAGGGCGGCTGCCCTGCGCTATAGCGGACAAAGTAAGAGAGTAAAGAGACAGAACATAGAATCAGTTTGATAGAAATTTTATTCTGCTCGCTGTCACTTTTTAAATAATTCAAATGCATCTTCAGAGAAAAGTTGATAAATAAAGTAGATGACCGCTAAGTCAGCAGCACCATACGCCGTCATAACACTTCACTCACATTAATGTGGCCAAAGCAACACTTCATTTAGGGTAACTGGATTTTAGCGGATTACAGAAAAAGAATAATAAGGTTTACATGTCATACAACGTATTGCTTTAAAAACTACGACGATATATTCCTCTTTATTATCGTAGTAAGGTGCGCTGTGCAAAAGCATTTTATCATGGATGGTGCAGTCAGCTAACCTGACGCCACCAGATAGATTTGCTCCGCATATCCATCTGTAAACCTTCCGTTGAAGTAATTTTGGGACGGGGCGAAAATACTGGTTAGCTGATTGGCCTATGTTGGTGATAGACGGGCCAAATAAACCAATCAGATCAACGAAGCATATGACGTACTTGTCAACATGATTCGTCGTCGCTCTGTTACGAGCAACCACAGGCCAAGCTACTCTTGCTGCTGCAGGTAAAGGCTTGTTAGCTCAGTAAAGAAATACTCTGTAATTCCGATAAAACTTGCTCGATAGCCGCGCTAACGCTAGTTTCATCGACTGAAGCCTCCATGTTCTTTAGACTGAACTGACGATCTTCTCGTTGCGTCACACCTCAACCCGCCTCAAAGCCAACGCTGATTGGACGTTCGTTTGGTGAACGGCTCCAAATTTTCTTTAACGGAGAGTAGCCAGACTGATCTGCGAGTGAAACCTTGAAAGCTCGCGAGATCAGGATGGTCTCACGAGGCTAGCAGTCAGCACCTACCATCCATCTCGCTCTCTGTTCCCCCCCCCCCCACCCCCATCTCTTAAATCGCTCTTTCTTCCACCAAATCAGCGGTTTAAGCTCTAAACTGAGCCTAACCTTAGTGTCCCAGCTTCAGACAGAGACTCTGTCCCTGCAGAAGACAGACTGTGTCATTTGACAGCTGAGAATCTTAGCTCTTGTCATGCTTTCCAATATCTTTAAATGTTGTTTGGTAGCCAAAAAAAAGGAACTTACACATAATGCACCGCACAACCCGAAATCTGCAACTCCCTTATTGTCAAACGGGGGAAGTACATAGTAACATAGACAGGAGAAAGAATACTTGTGCCACTTATTTTTAGGGCTGTGCATAAAAATCAATACAAAGATTAATATCGATGTTTTTAAAAACGAGTTAATATCGATATTCTGGCTTTCAATATCGATATACTTCCCAACACCTAGGGGGCGTTGTTACAGCGCCATTACTGTTCACAGCGAGGAAGAGAAAGTTAGACGAATTAGCGGAGCGGCCGACAGGATTTTAGAAGCGCCTTCGTCCCTAAAATCAGACGTTTGGGCACATTTTTGGTTTCTGAGATACGTTAAACGCATTGAACCAAATTAGCTTTATTTTCCTGTTAATATATCAGTGTTCAATAAATTGAACATAAATATAATATTTGGATGGTTTTGTTGATTGAATGACTTTGAGTATCAATTTGAAAGTAATAAATATCGATATTGGAGTCAAATCAGGCTGAGCTATGTTTCGAGAATCGTATTGAATCGGCTCATCCTAGATGATACCCAGCCCTACTTATTTTGTTAAAAAACTATATCCTCCTACGCGCTGAATAAATGTACCCAAATTAATTAAAATTAAAGGTTTTCATGGTGCCATGTTGATGCTGCAATAAATTATTTCTTATTTTAGGGCTCTGTACACATCTTTCCATGTGTGCCAATAAATCTGTCTGCCACTTAACTACATAAAACAAAAATTATCGTCTTTCCATCCCTTCCTTAAAATGTAAGATTTGAAATTGTTGATGTATGAAGACATAATTTCTGATCTGTCACACGTTGCTGGTACTCACCCACAGCTGGTCTCCAGCAGGCTGTCCCCCACCTGCAGGGAGGCCATCCCGAAGTCAGCGATACGAATGTTGTTCTTCTCATCGAGCAGCAAGTTCTCCGGCTTCAGGTCTCTGTGACTGCAGAAACACCACGCACACAGATTTCAGCATTGTTCCCATCAACCTGGGAATGACTGCCCGTTACGTAAAATGACACCTTAGATGACCAGAAGAGGATATCTGTTTGTGAGCCGATCAAAATCTAAGAGCCAGAGCTTGAAAAAAGCCAAAACCCACCAGATGGAATGACTGTGGCAGAAATCCAGGGCAGAGATGATCTGCCTGAAGAACTTCCTGGCCTCTTTGGGCGTTAGGCGGCCCTTCTTCACCAGGTAGTCAAAGAGCTCTCCTCCAGACACATGCTCCAACACCAGGTATCTGTTAAGAAGCAAAGCACAACAACGTGACAAATAAATACTAAAACTCTTCCATCTTAGGACTGGGTTCATAGCTACTAGGGGTATAAATCTCCAGCTTCATCATGATACGATCTATTTGTGAGGATGACAATACGATATTTGCCGATATCACAGTCTGTTACGATTTTTTGCTCATTTAACACTATTATTTACATTGATATTAACTCAAAAAAGCCAAATATGACTTGACAATTTATTTCTAAACAGGCATTTAAATCAAAACCAGCATTCTTCTAATTTTAAAATGATAAAAACAGATCACCTGTTCATTTTTAACCTCGTGCATTGTGAATTTCTAAATAAAGATGCGTTTTAAAAATGACGACATGCAACGGTTATTTTCATTTTGCATCGATGTAACTGGATCGTCAATCTTTTAATAGATATATCGATGTGGTTTGATGCAGTGTTACACCCCTGATAACAACTCAAAGCACGTTCACCCATTTGCACCTACAAACATTTATTCACCATTACACAGATCAGAAGGCAACTTGCTACATGTCAGAAAGCTGGAATCGAACATATAACCTTCAAATTGCAAGATGACTACTCTACCTAATAAGCTGAGTTTTCACTGCAAAAAGGGGAAGTAAAAGTAAGTGAAATGTTCTTGAAATGAGTCTATTTCCCTTGATTTGAGCAGCTAAATAAGACTATTTGCCAATGGAATAAGATTTCTGCACTTGAAATAAGAACAACTCATCTCCATCACCTTAGTTTCAGTGCAGGATATTTAATTATCTTTTTTTAGGGGTAAAAATACACATTCCACTGGCAAATAGTTTTATTTAGCTGCTTAAATCAAGGAAGAATATACTAATTTCAACAAAATTTTATATTTCATTATGAAATGTCGATAATATCCCCAGACTAATTTTACTTTGAGGGAGTAAATACTGGTAAATGTTATGTTTACGATGTTTACAATTAGGGACTATATGTTTTTACCAGCCTTCCACAGGAGCCACTTTTAATGACACTACAACATGTTAAAAATAAGGAGAATTACTGTAAAGGCAGGAGGTTTTACACCCTTCCAAAGATAATACTTGTCTCCATCTGACTCCCCAAGTTCATTATTGGGTCAGAAAAGCAGGCAGGTCTGAATTGCAGAGGAAACTCACAGATATTTGTTGTTCTCGTAAACGTCATGCAGCTTCAACACATGCGGATGCTCGATCAGTTTCAGGATGGCAATCTCCCTCTCAACCTAGTTAGACAGAAGAGGAAGGATAAAGATTACGCAGTTGGGACAGTTTGTTTATAGCTTAATGCAGCAGGCAGCACAAATAAAAAATCCTCACTAGGCATGGGCCAGTTTCTGATCCTTTTAATGAGCTCCCACAGTAACCAGAGTCAGCTCTGGCTGCGTGGAGAATAAAGTTGCTACACACAGCCTGTCAGCTGGCTGAAAGAAGGCTACTACAGACACATTTAGTAGTTTAAAAATATTTCTGCAAACACACAAACATTCATGGCGTAAAAACCACAGAAGCACCACCTATCACTTTTTTTATGGAAACAAGGTTTACAGCCGATACGCTACAAGAGGCGTATCTGCAAAGCAGCCGACTGCAGGCCGGACACGCGAGGCTTTAACTCCTTAATCTGCCAGCTAATAGCATACTTGTTGTACTGCTATTCAATAAAGAGCAGAATACCAAAAATATATATATAACATGATTACTTCAATATTGCAACTTTCAAAATAAAGGTTTCAAATACTCTTCAAATGAACAATTTGCTCTCCTTTTTCTACGAGCAGCAGCCATATTGGAGAAAATTCAGGACTGCTTGTAATGCTCTGAATTTCCCATTTGGATTTCCGACATTAAGGGGCGTTCTTTTTGACTTTTCTAAAGGAGAGCTCGGCAAAATCTGACTTTCGCATACAAAAAGAACGCTCCCATTTGCAAAAGTAGCTCCCACATCCCTAACTGAACAAAACCGTTGACGAGAAATGGATTTTATTAACCTTTCAAACTCCTGCATTCTATTCAATCATAGAATAAATAAAAATATTACCATAATCATTGCCAGACCAAATTTCTAGCTAACCTGAAAAAAAGTGATGCTGTTGGCTCTCCATAATAAAGCTCACAGAAACTTCTTAAGATAAAAGTCTTGCATTTTATTGGTTTAATTATCACAAATGTTGGTTCCATTTTTCCTAATGGGCTTTAAAGCCTACAGCTGATGCATTTTGGGTATAACTAAGCACCAAAACCTTGAATATGCTGCAGGGTTTTCAGGTACCTGCAGCAAAAGGCAAGCAACTGAATATGTTTATACATAAATCTAGGTAACCAGACCAAAAATGCCATAAATACACGATAAAGATAACATTATAATAACTGTAATAACTAATAGGGATGGGCATTTATCATATCGTTTATCATTATTGTGAAAAATTCCTTATGATCATTAGGGGTTGTGAGGGTTGTAGCAGGACCAAAAACCCAGACTGGAACTCAGAAGTCGCATGATTAAAAACGAGGATTTAATTGAAACTACAAAGCTGACTGACAGCAGGCACGAGGGGAAAAGAACATTTCGAAACAGCGCAGAGCACGAGATCAAACGGATGAAACCAGCGATGAGAAACACAGAGGAACGTGTGGAGAAACGCGAGGCAGAAACAGGTGACGGAAACCAAGAAGAGAACGAGGAACAGCTGAGGCCAATGAAAACCGATGAGCTGAGGGAAGGGGTGCAATGAACAGGAAGTGAAGGGAAACACATGGAGGGAATCTAACAGAAAGAATACAAAACGTACAAAGAATGAACTGAGAACAAAATCCACAAAAAAAGAGAAATCAACTGAAATACTCGAAACTAGTAAATGTAGACAGGAAGAAACGTACACATAAAGAAACCCAGAAATTCAAGCACCTAAGAATAATAAGTATAATAAAGAACTAAGAAGGCATGAGGGAAGGAACGTAACGGCGAAGAAAAAGTCAAATACAAACACAAAAGAAAAATCCAACTCCAATTACCTGGAGATCGTGAAAATTATGAGGATTTTGATTTATCATGACATGATGAATTCCAAAAAATTATATTTGAAAACCACAAAAACTGTCTGTATTCTTGAAATGTTTTTTTTTTTTTTTTTTTACAATTTTCTGCACTGCCCACAAGCCTATTCAAAGAAATAGTTCAACCCCCCCCCCCCCCCCCCCCCCCCCCAGTGAGCTGCATCTAAAAAGCTCTTCCTTTTTAATCATACTTGTATTCAATTGGATTTAAAAAGCTAAATGCATTAAAAACATGTTAACGTTACATAAAGTTGAACGTTTCAGGTAGCCCTTCGTATGACACAGTACCAATGTAGTAGTTCTCAACGTCTAAAAGGTTGGTGAGCCATGCATTAGAGCATCATTAAATATCAGTAAATTCAATATTATGGTTCAATGCAGTTAGATTCTTATGTATCTGTTGTCCTAAAGAAGCATATTCCATTCACAGGTACCTGAAAAAGACTGGAAACATGTTATAAATACGTATTTAAAGTGACTGTCATGTCACTTTAGGTCCACATCTTCTACCTCAAGGAATACCATTTTGTTTTGCTTTTTTAAAAGCAATGATTCGTTTGGTTTTGGCAGTGAGGATCTCATACAGGCCCATGCTTAGCGAGAACAGCCACATCAGAGGCGCCATACTGTACCTTCATCAGGACTGACTCAGACAGCTTCTCGCGGTTGACTATTTTGATCGCCACCTTCTGACCCGTAATACAGTGGACGCCGAGTTTGACCAGCCCTGAGTGTAGAAAAGAGACAGGTTTTTATTTTTGACTCAGAGTGCCCAGCGGGGTTTTTTTTTTTTTGCTATTGTTCGTTCTACGATGGGCATGTGCGCTCTCACCTGTCTGTCCCTTCCCCAGAGTCTTCTCCAGTCGATAGGGCCCAACATATTGAGCAGACTGACTCAGAGACAGTTCCTTACTCATACTGCTCCCACTGAAGGCCTGACACACGACCAGAACTAATACTGCTCTCAGGGGGTTTATTGCAATTTCTCCAGCAGATTCTGTGCAGGTCCTACACCGAGTTGGCGCCGGGCGTTAACGCTCAACTTTAGATTTCAGGGATGCCACACTTATTTCTAGGTTACCCAACACCTATTGTGAAAATAACGCACAAGTCTGACCCTTTCACAAATTAAAAAAAATAAAATAAAATAAAATTAAGGTTGATCAATTAAGCTGAGATAAATATTTCCCTGCTATAGGACGTGGTAAACATGGCGTTACAATTTAACAAAAATATATAGTTTAAAGCAGAGACACTGGGATGCCAGTTGAGTTAAACACTAACCACTGTCCTTAAAAAATGAACATAAGGTACTGCAGGCTAACTACGCTTTTATGTACATTAGCTTATAAGGGTACTTTAGTTACATTTATGGCGTTAACTACATATATAATACTGTATGTTATTAAGCTATGGCTGTAAAAACAAGCCGTCTCCTCGATGTCTTCACTTATGTCATGTTCCGTTCGCGCAAAACGGGCGAAATGTCCGATGCGTGCGCGTAGATGTTAGCCGTGAAAACGTAATAATTGCCGTTTTCTGCCCGTCTCCTCCTCGTCTCTGTCAGGCCTGTTTTTCCAGGTGCAACAACATGCTATCCGCGGCTAGCTTTAGCTTCAACGGCCGTGTCTCGCGCCTGTCACAAACACCGACCCCGCGTGAAGTTTCCCGGCGTCGCCAAACGGTCACTTTTATCGCGCGGCTGCCACATCCTCTCGGTCGTTCGCGGTGAAACGCGCAGTCCTCGCCGGACCACCATCTTTTTTTTCTTTTTTTTTTTTTAAATGTATAAATGTGTGTCCTGTTCGTTAGGGTTTTTATTGGCGAAGCGTAGTCCTCCCCCGTCCCCTGCCTCAGCTCTGCCTCTGCCTCCCTACATCACTGCAAGTGGCGGATCACAGCATCTTCTTCCCCCTCTCTCCTCTCCTTCTGCGTGTCCTCCATGGGCGGATACACACACACACACAGGTGGAAAAAAAAACACGGCACAGACCAGCTTAGGTTCTGCCTCGATTCCGATCCTGGTTCACGCCAGCGGAAGGGCCCCCCCTTTGGATGATGGTCCGTTTTCTTGCCGTAAATCGATATTTTTCGCTCCCCTCTTCCCTTCCTTCGCCCCGCTCGCATCAGCATCCGGGTCTCACTCCCTCTCCATCCTCTCTCCTCTCGGCTTCAGTTCCCCGCCCTCCTGGTCGTCTTTCCTCAAAATGCGCTTATCGCTGCATTCACCCCAGCACCTGCCACACCGTGGGCTCCGTGGGCCGCAAAGGACACCCCCCTTTCTGTTAGGGGGAGACGGGCGTGAACGTCGCCTCGGGCGGCGGGGACATGGTGGCTGGGAGAGATGTTGGAATAACTTGATGGGTCTGCAGCACTTAGCAGGTTTAAGCAGGGATTTTTATTTTATTTTTAATTAATGTTTTTGTAGTTTCTGTGCCCTGCAAGCATATTCATACCCCATTGAACTTTTTCTCATCATGTCACAACTACAAACTCAATTTTAATGAGATAGAACAACGCAAACCGTGTTTTGTTTTGTTTTTTGGACTTGTATAATTCTGAAAAGTGTGGAGTGTTTCTCAATTCAATTCAAAAATACTTTATAGATCCAAAAGGGTTATTTTAATGCTATAATGTTATACTAGTTTGGGTTTCAGATCAGAAAGGATTTACCTGGTTTATTTCTTATTATTAATAGAAGGGTTACTAGTAGTGTGATTTTATGCTTTCTGTATGTTTGCTAATGTCTAAACAGAAACAATTAAGCTTTGAAAGTTAGTGCTTGTTTCAGTGAAACCAAATAAGTCTAGTCAAGGATTTACTAAGCTTATTCCTTTGTTAATGTCCTATGTGATATTTCCCTTTGTAATGTTTTTTCTGTTCGTGTACAGTGCTTTGAATCATCTTTTTGCTGAAAAGTCCCATATAAATAAGCCTGCCTTGCCTTGCCAAGGGTGTGAAATTATAAGTTGAAATTTGTATTGTAATCATATGTTTGTATGTATGCTATTGTATGTTCAACTCAGTTAAATTTTATTTATATAGCACCAATTCATCACATGTCATCTCAAAGCTCTTTATAAAGTCAAATTCAATCAAATCTTCCAGGTTGGTGAGAAAGTTTCCTCTCTAAGGAAACCCAGCAGGTTGCATCAAGTCTCTCCAAGCAGCATTCACTCCTCCTGAAAGAGCGTAGAGCCACAGGGACAGTCGTCTGCATTGTTGATGGCTTTGCAGCAATCCCTCATACTGAGCATGCATGAAGCAACAGTGGAGAGGAAAACTCCTCTTTAACAGGGAGGAGAACCTCCAGCAGAACCAGAACCAGGCTCAGTGTGAACGCTCATCTGCCTCCACCCACTGGGGCTTAGAGAAGACAGAGCAGAGACACAGAAAGCACAGAAGCTCACATTGACCCAGGAGTACTTTCTATGTTAGAGAAGACAAAGCAGAGACACAGAAAGCACAGAAGCTCACATTGACCCAGGAGTACTTTCTATGTTAGATGGTAATAGTGGATGATCTGCCTCCCCTGGATGATGTCACAGCTAACAGAACGCCAGACCAGGTGTACCTTCTGTGAAGAGAAAGAGGACAGAGAGAACATAAAGTTAAAAGTTGAAATAACAACAAACAATGCAAATTGGAGAACAGTAAAAGAACTCATTAGAGTGCGAGAAATACATTTTGATGTTTTCCAGCAGCCTAAGCCTATAGCAGCACAACTATAGAGATAGCTCAGGGTAACATACGCCACTCTAACTATAAGCTTTGTCAAAAAGGAAAGTTTTAAGATTAGTCTTAAAAGTAGACGGGGTGTCTGCCTCACGGACCAAAACTGGGAGTTGGTTCCACAGGAGAGGAGCCTGATAGCTAAAGGATCTGCCTCCCATTCTACTTTTAGAGACTCTAGGAACCACCAGCAGACCTGCAGTCTGAGAGCGAAGTGCTCTGTTAGGAACATACGGGGTAATCAGAGCTCTGATATATGATGGAGCTTGATTATTAAGGGCTTTATAGGTTAGAAGGAGAATTTTAAATTCTATTCCTGATTTAACAGGAAGCCAATGAAGGGAAGCTAAAATTGGAGAAATATGATCCCTCTTGTTGATTTTCATCAGAACTCTTGCTGCAGCATTTTGGATCAGCTGAAGGCTTTGAACTGCATTTGTGGACTTCCTGATAGTAAAGAATTACAATAGTCCAGCCTTGAAGTAAACAACCCTGGGTCTTTCTGCATGGAGTTTGCATGTTCTCCCTGTCCATGCGTAGGTTCTCTCCGGGTACTCCAGCTACCTCCCACAGTCCAAAAACATGACTGTTAGGTTAATTGGCCTCTCTAAATTCTCCTTAGGTGTGAATGTGTGTGTGTGTGTGTGTGTGTGTGTGTGTGTGTGTGTGTGTGTGTGTGTGTGTGTGTGTGTGTGTGTGTGTGTGTGTGGTTGTTTGTCCTGTTTGTCTTAGCTGCCCTGAAATAGACTGGGGACCTGTCCAGGGTATACCCCAGCAGGCTTAAAAAAGCATCATATTATTTAAACTAAATAAGATGCTGTACTTGAGTGCGTGTGTCTAAAATGGGTACTTCATGTTCACAAAATTAGATGGTATTTAATTATTTTGCATTCAAATAGCAATATATTGTGTGCTGTCTGTATTTGTACAGAAGAATTTTTGTATTAATATTGAAGTCTTGAATGGTGGAATGTGTGCACTTAATATATAAATAAAAATTTAACTCTTGGGGATTTCTTCAAAGAGTTGTTGTAGATGCCGATTACTCTGGGCACGAAGGATCTCCTCCAGCGGTGTGTCTTACAACGGTTGTGAACAAACCTGACTGAAGACAATGTTGTTGGATGACAGTCTGATAAAGATGATGCTCAGGGTTCTTCGTAATGTAATCCCTCTCTGCACATTCCTCTCCAGGGATGGTAGAGGAGACCACATAACAGAACCACCCTTCTTTATTAGCTTCTTGAGCTTTTTTAAGTCACTAGCTCTGATGCTGCTACCCCAACAGATGAAGGGAGAAGCGATCACACTCACCACAAACCTAAGATCTGCAGCATCTCGTTATTTCATGGCAGCTATTTGACATGCAGCCCACAAATCTGGCACAGATTTCATGTTTCACTTGTTAAATTTAGTTTCATTACAAAGCTGCTCTTTTTTCAGAACTACTATCGATCTAATGTTCAAAAATGTATTTTTTGTCACCTTCTGCTGATGGGTGAAATATTCCATTGGATGCAGAACTGCTTTGACTTCACAAACGTAGCGCTCTGTAAGAATCAGCCGAGCTGATCTCACAGATGGCAGCGCAGTGAGAAAAGTAATGTAGGACATTTTATGTGTATCATCTTTAACCTCAAACATCTCAGTTTGATTTGTTGTGTGAATAGTTCCCTAAAGAGCATGATAAATGGACTGAACTTATGCAGCATTTTTCTAGACTAAAAGCACTTTATACCAGAGGTGCTCTACCCACTGATCCCCAATCTGCAGGGCTACTTTATCTGTGCCTAGTGGTTTGATTTTTATACACAAAAAGAAACTTGTTTTGTTTAAAAATAAAACAAATTAAAATAGTAAGCAAAAAAAAAAAGGACTCCAATAATATGTTGTGTTTGGCACTTACATTTTTTGATCCATTAGAGTGATTAACCTGTTTAGGCCAGAGTTATCCAGGATAAGTCGACTTCACTTAAAGTTAACATTATAAAAATACAAACTTTAATAATTGTTTTCAACTTGCAAAAAATCCTCCTTCAATTATCTTCCTAAACATCTCCTTTAGTTTTATTTTAAAGGAAAATCCTTGACTGAGATCTGTGTGAATTCTCATAATCCATACATTAGTTGCCAGAGGCTGAAGTGGTGCCATTACGCCGCTCTTTGCAGGTTCTTATGTAGGGATTAAGCAGAGCTTACAAGAGTCTTTTTAACTGAAAGGGTAATGACTCAACGCTCTTTTCAATCAGTGCAGAGCTCCCAGCTACACACCAGCTTGTGGGATTTTTTAAATAAATAAAAAAAATGACATATCTGTGCTCGGCAAAAAATAAATACATGCTGTTTTTTAGCTGTTTCACATCATTTGTATGGTTTTAATTTAAGCATGTGTTGCACATAATGCAATTACTTTCAAAATTATACATCAAGTTTTCTGGTTCAGTGTGCCGAGTAAAGCGCCGGAAACAGTGTTTTTATAGAAGAAAATGCAATATATGAAAATGCATTGTTAGGCAACCTTTTCAGAGACCCGATAAATCTGCCGACACAGAAATAAATGTTTAAAAGGTTTATTGAATGAACTGGTGCAGCCGGAACAGGAACAAAACTCTTGAACTGCTGTGGGGGGGGGGGGGGGGGGGTGCAGGGTTTGTGCCCAAGAACAACTCAGTGAGATTGTGAGAACACTGAATAAGAGACACTAACCTTCTCAGATACCCCAAGGTTGCACTGGCACTGGTGAAAAGCTCCAATGGCTCTGTCTGTGTGATCCATATCACTGAATGAATGATCCACTCCACATAGATGGTGTTCAGGGCAGAGACAGAGGGGGACTCTAAAGCCAGGTCTTGGGTCATATACAGTAAGCAGTTTATCAGGCAGAGGCGAATCCGGGATCCAGGCTTTGAGGGGCTGGCTCAGTCAAGAGAAGCAAAGCAGGAGGTCAATGTCCAGAATTCAGGGTGGAGAACCACAGGGATGAGGCAGATTCAAAAATCTGGCGGTTACACGCTGGGAGAGGCTGGTATATGTAGTTCTCCTCCCAGGTGCAGGGACTGCACTTAATTGGAGCCGCCGCAGGTGTAACTGCTCAGACCCTGATTAGCAGGAGCTGGGAATGACATCCCAGAGACTGCAGACGAAGTTTTCACAAGCAGGATCAGATGGAATAATAACAAAAGGAATATTTCTAACCCTTCATTTCGTCCTCTGGTCACACGGACCGTCAGCTTCAATTCTGGGGGGAAAAGGGGAAGGTTCTTGTGATCATTTCACGTCTGAGGCCTGAAGAGTCTGATGATTAGATATACTTGATATGTGTGTTTCTTTCTGCCTGAGACAGTTATTTGTATGATTTCTATGATTTTTTTCATGCTTTTAAAGGACTGTGCTGTTGTTTGTGGATATTGTGCTTTTCATGCTATCCAAGGATTTTCTAAGGCCTGTATACTTAAACATCTCCCTTGCTTTTTAAAAGGTTAGTTGAGGGTTTGTCAAATATCCTGCCAGATTTAATGTTCTAGGTTACCTTTTTGATACCCGTAGGTAGATACAGTTTTCAGTTCATACAAAACAATTAATACAAAATAAATATAATATTGCTGAAAGTGCTCCAAGCTTCGCAAATCAAAGAAGATGAGAGCAAGACTTAAAATCAGGATAAATACACAAAAAGGTAAAAACAATTGGGCATAAACCAAAATAATCCAGATTTCATATGAATCTATTGAATCCATTAAAATACAAATTTAAATCACAAAAGGAATAGAAGAAGAAATAAGTTGATCCTCTTTAACATGAATAAGGTAAGATAGAGTCAGATCAAAGGGAGATCTTTTTATACAAAGGTTCAGAAAAGTCTGGATAAGCAATTAGAGCCAAATCCCTTGACTACTTGGATTGTTCCTTCATTACTACAAACACCCCTTATATTCTTCTGAGTGAACATAGATTGCTCTTTAATTGTCCATGTATGTGTTGCTAGTTCCGCTTCCTACTTATTTCTAATTGGTAAAAACTTGTAAATATATTTCAGTTGGGAAAGCTTTGAAACAACCAATGCTTTACCTGAAGAAGACAAAAGCATAAATATGTAACAATAACTTCTGTGTGGTGAGTGTGACCTTAGTAATTTGAATCCATGTTTCTTCATTTATCATGATCCCTCAGAGAGAGTTTTGATGCAGGCCTGGAAGGCATCCATCAGGTCCTTGCAGTCCTCCACGTTCTTTTCTTGAAGGCTGTAACACAAGACGAGACACAATTAGCCCCCTAAACGCCGAAGGCCTTCGTCATAGAACTGAAAACACATAGAAATATAGCTAAATGCTTTCTGGAAGTGCATCACTGCAACCTGTAATATCTAAAGTTTTATTTATTTATCTATTTATTTATTTGTTTTTGCAGCTCAGACCTGTGCAGTCTTTTCATCCGCCACCAGTAAAGTACAGGAACGTGAGTCATGCACCAAATATCTGCTCCTTCTTAAAGTGACAGCTACATTTGTTATCAGCTCTGATTGAGATGTGTAAAAAAAAAAAAAAAAAAACTCATGTTTTATTGCTGGCGCCTAATCTGATTCAGAAACATCTTTACCAGAGGTGCCAGCCAGCGTGTCCCTCTCTGTAACATGAACCGACACCTCGGTATGAACCGTCCTCATGTGAGGAAGTCTATTTTAGACATCTGATCCATTTGTGCATTTCAAGAACATTGCGTTCTCGGGCTTTAAGTGTTATTGCAAATAATATAAGCCAGTGATCTGTGTGTGATGCCGTTAATAAGGCTTCTGGTGCCCCAGTTGTGCTGATTCCCTTTATTGTTTGAATCAAATGTGTGTTTTTTTTTTACCTGCAATTGTACGTCTCGCCTGTTAAAACTCACCACTTATCAGCATCCTCCTTGATAATCTGGCATGGCGCTGGCGCTGCGTCGACAGGAACTGGCATTTGGACTGAACAGAGCCGGAGGTGTGCTGCTGCAACAGCTGCGGTCAAGTGGGACCACAGTGAGGCAGAGAGGTGGAAATATACTGAGGTGGGTGGGTGGGGTGGGGGCAGGACGGAGACCTAACATGACAATCTCAGGAAACACATCATTTCATTTTCTGCTAATGTTTAAAGGTTTTCTCGCTTTTTTTTTTTTAAATCTCAAAGTCACATCAAATCTAAGTTAATTAGTTAATTGAGGAAATTAATGCATGGAGGTGCTACAGCCCAAAAGATTATTTCTGCTTTTGCTTGTTACTCCAACCTTGATGTTTCAGATCATCAAACAAGTTTGAAAATCAGATGGATATAACCGAAGAAAATACAAAATGCAGTTTTAAATTATGTTTCCGTAACATTTAAAAAAAAAATTATTAACCAAACCCAGTGGAGTAGATGCTAACACTGCAAAAACGGACATAAAAATAAGTAAAATGTTCTTAAAATTTGTGTTTTTGTCTTTGATTTGAGCAGGTAAATTGTATTATCTGCCAATGGAATGAGTATTTTGACCCATAAAATAAGACAATTAGACATCCTGCAGTTGAAATAAGATGATGGAGATGAGTTGTTCCTATTTTAAGTGCAAAAATCTTATTCCATTGGCAGATCATCTTATTTACCTGCTCAAATCAAGGACAGATACACAAATTTTAAGAAAATTTTACTTATTTTTAGTTCCGTTTTTGCAGTGAACCAAGTATACATATTGTATTCGTCAGCCTTGTGAGGGTTTGTATATGATGTGATCTGGGCTGAAAGTATATTAAATATATTTCCATATCACTGGTTGTTTTTCTTTTACATTTACAAATTATCTTATCTAAGTAAAATTCACCAAATTATATCTTTTGTTTTCTTATCCCTCTAATGATTGTTTGCATGCCCGACCTTTGGGGTCAACTGGTATGCATCACAATGTCCTCTTGAACGCTCTCTGCATGAGGTCGGACAGGGAGGGACCCTTCTGGTTTTCTGACTTTGTTTTAAACCAGTTTGTTGGCTTAAGGGGCTGACATGTGAGAAGTGACATTTGCATGAAAAATGGAAAGAAAAAGGAAACAGGATTAGTTGTGAGAAAGGAGGAACCAGGTATTCTGAAGATAATGGAAAGTTTTTGGCTTTTAATGAGAAAAAAAAATGGACGAGCATTGTCTTTTTTCTAATTTCCTCTGCTTAATTTGACCGTCAGCGTTAGTACATATCCAGGCAAAATAAAAACATGTTTACCTTTAAAAATGAGAATAACTTACAAAGGATAGCAAAAAAAACCAACATGTAATTTATGGCACACTCAAAATATATGGTCATGCTAATGACATAATTTATTAAAATATGCAAAAAAGAGAACATTAGAGCAGTAACATGCATGCTAGATTGTTGCTAGATTTGTTAACTTAAAATAATCTGTCGTTTTTTTCCCTGGCAGCATCTTATAGCTCCGTTCAGTTAAAATATTATTGAAGAATATCCTTTTCGAGACGGCATGTAGATTCAGCACCATTTCTCCGGAAATTGTAAACCTGTGTTTGACCCTGTGTGGATTTTATTTCTATATTTGAATACATTTTAATCAAAAAGATGACTTATATATCAGCATGCATGGTAGCAGCTATGCTAAAGGTACAGTGTTTTGCAAAAAGATGTATCCTCCTTGAACCTTTTCACATTTCGTCAACTAAATAGTTGTGCATTTTATTACAATCCAATGTAATTGTAATAAAATTACAGAGGCAGCCCAATTAGTAAATTGAGTGTGTAATTTAAAATCAGCTGTTCTGTGAAAGCCTCAGAGGCTTCTTAGAGAACATCTGATTATAAAAAGCATAGTAAAGACTAAATTAAGTTGAAATTTAAAGCAAGACCATCAAACAAGTATCCAAGGTTTAGTTATCTATCTGGGAACTGTTTAATCTGCCATCCAAAAATATGCGGTATATCTGAAAATGTACTAAAACCCCACCATCCACTTAAACTGACAGAATGGGAAAGGAAAGCATTAATCAGCTAAGTGGTCAGGAGACCTGTGGTAACTTTGGATGAGCTGTAGAGCTCCACAGCTCAGGTGGGAGCATCTGCCAGCAGAATGACTATTAATCTTACACTCCACAAATCTTGCCTTTATGGAAGGGTGGCAAAAAAGGAGATAAAGCAAATATGAGGAAGATGTGTGGTTGTAAATTCACGCTGCACATTACCGTGAACACGTCATACCCACCATAAAACATGGTGGTAACAGCATCATGCTGTGGGGTTTCCCTTCTTTTGCAGCGATAGGGAAGGTGTTCAGAGTTGATGGTAAGATACATGGAACTAAAGTAGCCCAGTCAAAGTTCAGAGCCAAAACATTATTGTCCCTGTGGTAAAAACTGGGAAACCTATGTTCACAGATGCTCTTCATCAAATCTAACTTGGTCTGAGGTCTTCTGTGAAGAATTAATAAGTAAATGGTAAATAGGTAAATGTACTGAACCAACTTATATAGAGCTTTTCCAGTCATACTGACCACTCAAAGCACTCCTGTTTTTCAATGAAAGGTGAAAAATAAGGTTCTTGATGTGTTAAGCCGGTAGACGTAGCCAAAATGTGTGAAAGATGTGCAGCTGTAAAACTGCAGCAAAATGTGGTTCTACAAAGTGTTGATTTGGGGCTGAATAGATATGCATGCCACACCTTTCAGATTTTATAGAGCATATTAGAAATCTGTGGACCATTTTACTTTTGTTTCACTATTATTTGGTGATCATCTTTGTTGTTCACAATAAAACACAATGAGGACTTTTTTTTTTTTTTTTGCTGTGACATGACAAGGGACACTACTTTTGGAAGGCAGAGCATGTCAACTTAATACGAGAGGCAGCAAAGGTACTAAGAATGTGTCCATTTGGCAGGTTATAGATTTTATTTAAACCATAGGACGTTATTGCAAGACTGAGGAGAAACTTTAATTGCAGTGTTTGGTATCTCCCCTGCCTGTCCAGTCTTATAAGTTCTTTTTCAACTGTAGAATTAAACCTCTCCACCAGAGGGCAGCAAACACTCACACGACATTGAACAGTCAGTAGGCCTGTAGTGTCTGTGGGGACAATACAGTCATATGATATGAACTGGAATATGTGTTCTGATGAGGCTCGTTTGTCCGATTAAAAGCACCGGAAAGCTCCAAACATATCTGCAGACCCCACACATCCTGCACACAAACAGTTTAGACTCTCCCCTTCAGGTCAGCGGCACTAAAACCAGCCGCCAGAGAGGAGGTTTCTCCCCTCCAGCTGTCTCTCTGATGGTGAAGCCTTAACATTCAGGGTGCTCACATAAATGCAATGCATATTTGCACAAATTCAACCATCTTTTTCTCTTTTGTAAAAACAACATATGTGTACAAATTTAAAAAACAACAACAACTTGTATGTGTATTTAAAATGTCTTTGTTAGGAGCAAAGTTGAATCAAAGTCAAATGTATTGTTTGTGTACAAAAACCTGGTGTATAAGGCTGATTCTGATTTCTATGTTAATTATTTTTTTTATCTTATGTACTGTGTTTTCATTAGCTGAAATTCATCACTGTTACCACAAAGAGTTAAAAACATCATTGTATAATTATAATGTGTTTTATTTAGTGAACTGAGTCACTGAAATGAATTAACATTTCATAATATTCTAATCCCATGTCTTTTCTTCTCATCTGTCTTAATGTAAAAGTTTAATAACTTTTCCAAATTGTATCTCAGCTTATGTTTGCACCTGGAAAAGTCTAGCCTGGGGGGTTCTGCAACCTGTGGCTCCAGAGCCATGAGGCGATCTTTGGGACTTTCACAATGACTTTTAATACCTTTGGCTAAAAATGATAAACACATATTTAAATTAAAAAAATTAGAGACGTAATATGAAGTGTGTAGAATTTCCATAATAGAATGAAACCAAAAGAATAAGAATAAGAATTCCTTTATTGTCCCGTAATGGGGAAATTCGGGTGTGACGGTAGCAAAGACATAGACGGTTACACACAGATGAATAAAAGAGCAAACCGGTCTAATCCAAAGTTAGCTCAAATAAAACACCAAGAGTAGAAGATAAAGGGAAAATACCAGAGTAAATATTGAACAAAGGAAAAAAAGCTATTTGACAGTGGAAAAAAACTCCAGCCTATTTACGTAACACACAATAATAGAATATGCAATATTTACACAACATACAACAATACAATATGCAATATGATGGGTAGTGGAGCAACATCCCAGGTAAGGCGTGTGCAATTTATCTTAGCTGATGGAGAAGTCTGCAGGGTAAAAGGTGAACAGAACCAGTACCAGCACATCTCCCTGTGGTGCTCCGTGCTGCAGGTCAGCTTGTCAGAACCACATCACATGTGTCCTCACATACTGGGTCGACCAGTGAGGTGGTCCAGCACCACTGGGACGGGTGGTGGTCCTCTCTGACCGCTCCAACTGGTCCTTCAGCAGTCCTGGTTGGATCGTGTTGAACGCACTGGAGAAATCGTAGAACATGATCCTCACCGCGCTCCCAGGATTGTCCAGATGTGCAAAGCAAAATTTTTCAGATCTATTTTTCTTTTCATAAACTGGGAAACTATGTGTTTCTTTTTTTTTTTTTTACATAATATTCCACAAATATCAAAATCCTATTGAAGAAAACGTGTTTTTTTCTTCATATTAAAACCTTAAAGTAGAGGAAAAATGGAGGCTTGCATATATATATATATATATATATATATATATATATATATATATATACATCAGTAAGTCAGTTTGTTTTTTGTGTAAGTAGGTATATGTGTAATACTATTATATTGGTGTTTTCATGTGTTTCTATGTAGCTGGAGAAGGGGAATGAATAAATAGGTTTTACTTCTTCACACCCCTGTTTTAGGCATATTGACTAAATAAGGTGCCGTATTTGTGTATGTTTGGAAATGTATTCTTCAGTTGTATATGATGGGTACTTCATGTTTACAAAAGGAATTAGTTTGTATGTAATTTGCAATAATATATGATGCAGAAGATTAATTATGTGTTCATTTTGATGTTTTCTTGAGTATAGTGGAATGCCTCATATAAATTATTATAAATAGAAAAATAAAGTTCTTTAAAATGACAAGTTTCCATTAATACACTTTTATCCAAAATCACAAGTTTTCTATATATTTTTTCAATGCAATGTAACATTTGTGACTCTGAACGGGTTTTGTTTAGCAGGACTGAGGGCAATTATGCCTCTTTGGACTGTAAAGGTTACAAACCCCTGGTTGGAGCCCTTTAGTGTCAGAGAAAACCTGCCAGTAAGTAGATGTGGATTAAATCATCTCCATCTGACCCAGGACCAATGATCCCTTGATCACTATAATTACTAGAAAGCTCAGTGTGCCATCTGCTGGCCTAAACAATTATGTACATAGGATAGTCTGCCAGGCAGGTTCTCTAAATAATAAGCTTCACCAGAAGCATGTAAACAACTGTTGCCATGTCAGGAGGAGAGCACATGAATGGAATCTGAAACAACGGGTCCCTGGGGAGAGGCCGAAAGGGGTTACATGCAGACCCAGAGAGATTTACAACAGGTTTAAAACAGGAAATTGGACCTATTGGGGAAAAAGTTTAACTATTTCCACCTGTTTATATATATATATATATATATATATATATATATATATATATATATATATATATATATATATATATATATAACCTACTAGAACTGACTTTGTAAAGTGTCTTTAGATGACATGCAGTGTGAATTAGCACTTTCTAGATAAAGTGAATAACATTCATAATTGTTTATTTTTTATAAAATGTATTTTTATTTGTTGCAAGTACAACTGGTAACTTTTGCATTTTCAACCAAATCTGTTGGCATTTGTTTTTATTTAGTTTATTGTCTTAGCTTTTGTTTTCTCCCTTAATTGACCTGGTCCCTGTTGCTGAACATTCAATATTTCTATTTACTTATGTTCTATTTATTACCATACGTTTTGTTTTTCTAATAACGTATCTCTTTTCATAAGGCTGCAAACCCTTTTTTTTAGCTGTAAAGTATTGTCTTGCTTAATTAGTTTTCTATTATTTTGTTGTACCGTGTTTCTCTATTTAACAGTTCATTAATAACGATATATGCCATGTTGTTTTTGTCTTAATTCTACCACTCTGTCATCAAATTGCTCCATAATCAGAGCATCGCAAAACGCCACATTTAGTTTGCAAATGGTCAACATGAATTTGCAAACTAATCTAGTCCAGCTCGAGGAAAATCTGGTCGTTACGGGATTTTTTTTTTTTCTCCGCTTGCACTCGAACGCGTCTCGGGCAAACTGCAGCGTGCATGGCGACCCGCTCGGTATTTGGCGTCGATTAGTGGTTTTGTCCCTCCGGAGAGGAGGAAATGTGGACGAGCGAGCAGGGCTTGTTGGCGGACCGGTAGCCGGTGAATGGAGGTCACAGCAGACTCCGAGTGAGACACAAGAGGAGAGGGGAGGAGAGGGGAGGACGGACAGCGGCTATCCGCCTTCAAAAATGGCGTCTCCGGAGGAAAATGAGTAAAAAAAAAAATATTTAAACGCGGCCTATTTCTCTACACTTCCTCGTTTGGCTTTTATTTTTTTATCCTTCGTGTTCTCGCGTCGCCTTTTTGAATCTTAAACGACCCGGTTGCTGCTATTATTCGGGAGGCCTTGGGAGAAAAGCGAGGGGGGGAATAAAAGCAGCCGTTTTATTTTGGTGCGTCGTCGCTGACAGCTAGCATCTGCTGCTAGCTCCGCTCCGGAGGAAAAGGGGGGGTGGGAACCATTTAGAGCAGCAGCAGGAGGAGGAGGAGGAGGGGGGGGGGAGAGAGAAAAGAAGAAGAAGAAGAGGTTTTCAAATTGGGGATTTTCTTTTTGCTCGTCCATGGGGGAATGATTGCTACCAACGTGGCCCCGTCGATTGCTATCTTTTCTAGAGCTAGCATCAGCGTAGCCGGAGCTAGCCTGAAGAAAGGGGGAGGAGAGACGGCGGAAAAAGGGACGCGTTCAAGGCAAATGTTTAAAAGCAATTCGCCCATCGGCGAGCAAATCCGCGGCATCTTCATCATGACCGTGACCGGATTCGGAGCGAGGAAATGATAAAGGGAGAGGAAAAGGTGAAAGACTGGCTTTTTCTGGAGGCGCTTGGATTGTAACCCCGTCAGACCCCCCTCTTTTTTTTTTTTTCTTCTTCTCCAATCCAGCTTTCTCCTCCTCCCCACCATTTCTCTTTCAATATGCTGTTTTCCACTCCGGAGGACTCGCTTATGAAACCGGGGAAAATAGCTTGAAAAGCGAGAACGTGGAAAGGACTGGATTTCTCGTCGCTTTCACCACCACCCCGTCCCCCACCACCCCGTCCCCCGATCGCACGGTGCACCGTAACCGCGTCCTAAATGGATAGGAATTACCCGGGAACAGGATTTGGCGATTTGGGCGCAGGAGCGGGATGGAGCTACGACAGGACGGCGAAAAGGTAACAAGGCATCGGGGGATCCAGACAATGTGTGCACGCATCGGGTGCGGAGGGGGGGGGCACGGCGTGTGACCTCCCCGTGTAAACAAATTGGAAGCCGGGAGGCTGGTTTGCAGCGCCCCGTGTAGTGCATTGTCATCCAAACAGTTTGCATAGTAATATTATTATAAACGGGAACGGGCTAAACGTGTGTCGTGGGGGTGGGCGGGGTGGAGAAAGGCAAAGGTGGGTGGTGGTGGTGGAAAGGAGGGGGGGGGGATGTGATTGACAGACATTGGGCTTTTAGGTAGGACCTGGCGGGATGGATGGAGGTGGGGGATGTCTGGGTGTCCATTGGAATTATTGTTCCCCGGGTTGCAGGCCTGAACGCGGATAGATTCACAGGGAGTGATGGTTGGTTGGGGGGGAGGAAAGAGTGCGAGGAGTGCAGACGCAGCAACCCCCCCCCCCCTCCTTTCTGACAGTAATCAACAAGATAAACTGATGCATAATAATCAAACACGTCTCCCGCTGTCACGCAGAACAGCCACAGCCGAATGGAAATAACGCAGACGGCTCGATGCGTCTCCGCTTAGCCTCCAGTTGTGATTTTCTTCTTCTTCTTCTTTTAAATATATATATTATTTTATTTCTAATGGCTTTTCTTGGTTTGATCCTCATTTGCATAATACAACTCTGTCACCAGACACAAAAAAAAAAAACAACAACCACCTCATGCATTGAAGGCGCAATCTGCAGCCTAGCTAAGACTAGAGAAATCCTCATGGACGTGAATGCATCACATCGGAGGATGAGGGCTGCAAAAGAAAGGGCCGAGGGGAGCTCGGCGCTGTAGCTCCGGTTAGCCTGCCAGCTAGCGCCTGGCTGCGGGGAAGCGTAGCTGAGGCCTGTCCACGCAAACATCATCCCTCCTCCTCCTCCCCCCCTCACCACCACCCCCACTTCTGCTTAAAACGTTTAAGGCTACATTTCTTTGCAAACTAAAACAAATGCAATATACTGCTTTCAATAAAAGCGTTTTTTTTTTAGCAAACATATTGTTGTTTTTTTTGTTTTGTTTTGCATGCAGCTTAGCATGCATTTGCGTCGGCATGCACTGTTAGCTGCATCGCCATACTAATTAGCGGTTACGGGCATGCTAGTTGTCTTGTCTGCGGTTCAAACTGATAAACTCGCGTATATATGTGTGTATATATGTATCTATATATAGATGTTTTTCGTTTAGTTTCGCTGCGTGTTGCGCCGTGGTGTCATGTGCTTTATTTATACGCAGCGCAGGCCTCGCACAGTTCGCGGCCTAGGCTCTGCATTTCTCCCAAGTGATGCTACCGAGGCTGCACGAAATGTTAGCATGCATCCGAGCAGCCAGCCAGCCAGCCACGCATTTCATCCCGGGCTGTTTTTATCCTGCTGCTATGAGAACCAGGCGAAGCAGGTCGGGGAAGCTGTGTGCAGGCATTGCACCGCAGCTGCGTGCTGTTGGTTTGCAAATAAGCCCGTCGTGGTGTAATTAAATGTGCCTCACAAGGTGGGCTTGACAGATTTATGACTGCTGTAATGGACCTTAATAAAACGAGCGTGGATGCAATTAGGTGGTTCCTTAAGAACTAAATTGACTAAATTAACATAAAAAAAAAGTATAACCTTAATCTTAAATTGGAACCAATTATAATTGGTATTAAATTAACCATAAAATGTAGATTAATAGATATTGTGGGATTTTGTGTGCACTGAGATTAACTTTTACCTGTCCGTCTTCAGGGGTCACATTTTAGGAAGTGATTAGCTTTATGTTAATATACCATGAGGACTGATTTAACCCCCTCCCTCCCCAATATATATTCTCTTCCTCCCCAGCCTGGTTTATGGCAGTTCCAGATCATCCCACCCTGACTCTGAGCTCCTCCACAGACAAGCCTACTCCACCCCACACCCTCTGCAGGGCTATGCCACCAATCACCACCCAGGGAGCTCTGGCCAAGGCGGGGCTTGGGGAGCAGCTGGACGGAGTTTGGGTAAGATAAATGTCATACCTTCCATGTCACCGCCACCATCAGGGGCCCTGGCGCTGAATTATTTTGTCTGTCGGTGCAGGATCTGGTCGGTTACCTTCACTGACAAATGTGCAAATTCTCACTCGGAAGTTTTAAAACCTCCCGAGTGCCAAAAGCAGAATTCCTCCTAATGCAGCTTTGCAAGTTGATCAATATATTTAGAGCTAGACTTTTAACCTCTGGACTATTTTCGACGTTACAACAGATTATCCAGAGGAAGTTGCGATGTCGCTCACAGGTTTACACACACACACACACACACACTCGTCACTGGGATACATATGTAAATTTAGCGGTTTTGTGATTAATTTAAACCATTCTTTTTTCAGAGTGGACAGTTTCGCATTTATTTATATGACGGCGTGTCATCTCAAGGCACTTTACAAAGTCAAATTCAATCAAATTATACATACCATACGGTACATAATTATAATGAATTATAGAAACAAGTTTGATTTTTAATTTAGGTTTTCTTTAATCCACACAGGCACAAAAATAATTTAGACTCACCAGTTGACATACACCTGTTTTGTGTATTTATAGCATCATATACAGTCCCTGACAAAAGTCTAGTTACTTATCCATTTTGTAGAAACAGTAGCTTATAACCTGATTTTTAATTAATCTGTTGGGTTTAGAAATGGCTCATATGAAAGTTAAAAGCCTCCCAAATGATGTTCAATATACTAAAATAAATGTTCTTCACTGAAGAAAGATTGATCATTTATTGAACGCAGAACTGTGTGGTTTTGGCAAGACAAAAGTTGTTGCCTCGTCATATGAAGCACCCAGTCCTACATTACAGCCTCACCTGTGATCAGTAATTGATTAATTAATTAGTGGGCGTGTATAAAAAGAAGCTGCTTTTTGTTTTAGGATATTGAATATAATTTGGGAGGCTTTCAGCTTTCATACGAGCCATTTCTGCAACCAATGGATCAATTAAAAATCAGGTTATAAGCTTTTGTTTCTACAAAATGGATGAGTGACAAGACTTTAGTCAGGGACTGTAAATGAACGGTTACCTTCGAAGTAAAGAAATGCAGCCAGAATGATGTTGGAGGCTTGGTGGTGGCTACAAAAGGCATGTAGCCTGATAGCAACGTGCTAATGGACGTTTTACCAGGTGTTAGTGGGAATTACTTTATACATCCCAGCCTGTATGCAGGATTTTGACTAGGCTGAGTTAAAAGAAAATAACCTAAACGTAGGGCTGGGCGATAAATCGATTTAATCGATTAATTCGAATTTACAATTCTTTAAGATTTCATTTTTGGAAAATCTGGATTTTATTTTGCCAATACACTCATTGGGTTTCCATGAAGAGAACAGCATGTGATGCTGAATATATGTTTAGGCAAAAATATTGTCAAAATATTGTTAAGTGGAAACTTTTTTTTTTTTACCATAATACGAGGTACTTCATTTACTTATTGACTTTTTTTTTTAACTTAGTTTGAAGTTCACAAGTGCAGTGAAGCCTGTTCTTAGCTCAATGTGTAATACCACTAGCAGCAAATGTTTTGTTATATTTTCATTGTTTATAATGGCACGGCTGCCATCTTGTTTTACAAGCATGTTTCACAGCTTGTTTTTAGTTGCACTTTGAATCCAGGTCAACTCCCTGACCAAATGCTTGACATAAAAAGCAGGGTTTTAAAATAATTTCTTTAATTTCTTTTTATGAAACAAAAAGGAGAAAAAAAATCCATTAATCGGATTTGGTATGATAAAATCGGAGATTTATTTTTTAATTCATATCGCCCAGCCCTACCTAAACGTCTTCCCCTTGTTCATAAGATTCATTTAGGTTGTATGTTCGTTCCACCGTGTAAAAATGATGCCGACAAAACATAAAAATATCACATCTCTGTCCCTCATAGCTGAATTTCTTCTGCATTTTCTCACAGGGTTTTTAATTTTCTTTTTAACATTTTGACCTTAAGTCAGATATTGTGATTTATTCATTTGCGTTTTCCTTCCTTAAAGGTCTGTCTGGGCTTTTCGACACGGGCCTGCACCACGCCAGCCCTTCTGCTCCCGACGCCTCGGTGATGAACCTGATCTCCGCCCTGGAGTCCCGAGGTCCCCAGCCCCCGCCCTCCGCCTCCTCCCTCCTCTCTCAGTTCCGCACGCCATCCTGGCAGACAGGTGGGGGCCTTGTTAGATCCTCCCTGATGCGTTGACATTCAGGCAGACCCAATGTCAATATGACATTTAAAAAAGTAAAAAAAAAAAAAAAAATGTTTGCAGATATTATTATAATAAAAAAAATGTGTGTAGGGTAGGGCTGAACAATTAATCACATTTTCAATATAATCGTGATTTAAAAAAAAACCATTTCCAAATTGTAGAGGTCTGCAATTTTTGGCTATGTAACAATTAGGGAATTAGACACGTCCATTAGGTGTTGGTAAAATGTTTGAAGTGGGTTTGCACCACATGGAAGGGAAGACAGTTGCAGCAGGGAGATAATATAACTTTATTACTTGTTTTAGAGTTTATATAATCATACAAAGCATTACGTACAGGTCAATCAGTTTAATACATAGACTTGCTTTTTGGTTGGACTTTATGTTCAACAAGGATTGATGTCCAATTAAATTAAAAGCTGTTCTCTTGAATAATATTCTGATCAATAGAAACATTAAAAGTTCATGTTTTAAATAGTCCTTGTTTGCAAACATCTTTATTTAGAGGCCATTTTTGTTGCTTGTGGTTAATGTGGAGAAAAGTCAAAATTGCAACTTTGGTTGAAATATATTGTAGGCAGAACGCAATAATTTCTGCTCCGAGTTTAGATGCTGCGGGTCTTTTAGCAACTAATCCGCACGGCGAGGAAACAAATTGATTTGTTGTTTACATATATTTTAAAACACATGATAAATTAAACTGAAAAAAAAATGCATTAAATCGCAATATTAAGAAAAAAAATCGCAATTAGATTATTTTCCAAAATCCCCTAATGTAGGGGGCATTCTTTGTGCTTAAAGCCCCACTTTTTCATTTCTTTTTATAATTTTGAGTAATAAATTGCCAATTTCTGAGTAATTTTTCCACGTTTTCCTCCTTTTTTTCCAGCGATGCACACGCCTGCCCCCCCTGAACTGTTCATCTCCGGAGCCCTTCCCGGCTCTGGGTCCTTCCCCTCCTCTTCAGCGCTGTCGGCCTATCAACATCCGGCGTCCTTCTCCAGTCGCTCCTTCCCCGCGGCCTCCCTCTCCCTCCAGGACACGCCCACATTCAGCCCCACCTCCAACGGGCTGCTCTCCCCCCACGACCCCCTGATACACATCAAAGCGCCGTCCCAGTCCAGCCTGGGCTTCGACAGACTCCTGTCCTCGCAGGGCGCCGCCGCCGCCGCCTACAGGGGCAGCCAGGACCCCACGGGCGCCACGTCGGCCCAGGCGTCGTCCGCCCGGCACCTGCAGTCGCACCAGTTCAACCTGCTGTCGTCTCAGCTCCAGGATCAGTCCTCGCAGCTGTACAACCCGTCGGTGTTCTCCTCGGCCCAGCCGCAGCCCCAGTCCCAGTCGCAGTCCAACGCGGCCCAGGAACGCGCCATGCCGCGGCAGGACAGCGTCATCAAGCACTACCAGCGGCCCACGCCCGCCCAGTCGCAGCTCTCGTCCTCGGCCGCTCACTCGCTCCAGCACTACCTGAGCTGCGGCGGGGCGGGCTACCAGCAGATCGCCACCCACCACAGGCACGCCGGCCTTCCCTGCAGTCCGCTGGGCGACCAGAGCCCCTCCTCGGACCACAAGCCCGCCTCTCGCACCGAACAGTATCGACCCATCATCCAGCCTCCCTACTCCTCATCTTCCTCCTCGTCTTCTTCCTCGGCGGGAAAGGGCACGAAAAGCAGTTCCAGCAGCGGCTATTCTTCGGGCAGCTCTGCGTCGTCGTCGCGAACTCCTCACACGCCCCCCTCCGCCTCCTCCACCTCCTCTTCCTCGTCGTCGTCTTCCGCGACGTCGGGCGCTCACCCTTCAAACTCCATCCCCACCTCCAGCTCCAGCGCGGCGCCGTCTCGGCAGCAGCCGCCCCCCCAGCCTGCCCCGCCGCCCCCAACCCCGCAGCAGCAGCAGCCCCCCTCCACCTCCACCTCGGCTCCCCAGTCTCTCCCCAAATCCTGCCTTTCTGGCTACGGGTCCCCCGTTCCCCCGGTGAAGACCCCCACCTCCGCTCTCACTGGCCAGACGCCGCCTCAGCAACAGACTCAGTCGTACTCCCCTAACCAGCCCCCTACGTCCCACCTGGGGCCGTCCTATGGAGGCTTTAACTCGCCACAAGCCCAGGACCTGAGCTCTGGGACGGGCGGCAAAGGGTACGGCAGCTTAGGCGGGCGGAGCCATTCGTATTCCACCGACCTGTACGGAGCGGATTCCGCATACGGGTCCCTGCCCTCCTCTCTGGGCGGAGCCGGCAGCCCGTCGCTCGGCTACGGCGCCCCCGGTCACTCGCCGGCCCTCCTGAGGTCCAGCGGCTCATCGGGCAGCGGAGCGTCTGGCGGAGGGAGCAGCGGCGGCGGCGGGAGCGGGACCTCCGGGTCAGGAGGAGCGACGGGAGGCAGCATGAGCAGCGAGAGAGGCGGGGGAGGCAGCGGTGGGGGCTCCTATCATATCCCAGACTCAAGCCCCTCTCCGTCGGGCAACTCTGGCATCATCCGGCCGGGGCTGCACTCCCCCGTGCCCACCTGTCCCACGCAGTCTCCGGGCGGCGCTGGCTCCAATAAGTACATCCCCTCCGTCCTCTCGCCCACGTTCCTCGCCTCCCCCCAGGCGTACCCCGACACCAGGGGCCCCGCCTCCCAGCCGCAGCCGTATCACTCCGGCTCCTCCAAAGCCAAGCCCGACGGCTCCATGATGGGCGTGGGCTCCCAGCGGTCCCAGGAGGAAGTGGACGACGACGACGAGTTCTTGATTCAGCACCTGCTGCAGGCCCAAGCGAGCCCCGCCCCCCAGGCGGCCCACCACCACGCTCAGCAGCCGCCGCAGCAGCCGCCGCAGCAGAGCCAGCCGCCGCCGCAGTCGGTGCCGCCGACCAGCGACTCGGGCAAAGGGATGAGCTACGACATGGGCAAGACGCCCGAGGAGCGGTACCACCCACAGAGCGTCATCCGTACGCACAGCGCCACGTCCGCCGCCGGCGTTGGAAACGCGGGTTCTGGAGGGTCCATCTCCGGGCTGGACAGCCAGCTGGAGATGTCGCTGAAGAAGCAGCAGCATCACCACCACCAGACGCAGCAGCAGCAGCAGCAACGGGGCGACCGATCTGTTGGCAGCAGCAGGAACGGCAACGGACGAGGCAGCGGCGAGCAAGTGCACTCGCACCTGCACCACCACGACGGCCTCGGCTCCGTCGTTCACTACGGCCGGGGCGACCCGTACACCCAGCACTCGCTCGCCGCGCAGCACCCCTCGCAGCACGGCCAGCACGTGTCGTCGCATCCTCAGATGCCCCCGCACCAGATGGAGCTCCAGAAGAAGCCGCAGGACCGCGGCGACATCCCGTACCCCCGGAAAACGCCGGAGCTGCAGCAGCAGCAGCAGCAGCAGCAGTCCCAGGCCGCCGTGTCCCTCATGGACTCGCCCACAGACCAGTCCCGCCAGCCGCCCCACCTGCTCCAGTCGGTGCTGTCGCACACCACCCGCAACAAGCTGGAGCCCCACCAGCCGCACCACAAGATGGACTCCCACCGCCAACACCAACAGCACCAGAAGATGGAGTCCCATCCTCAGCATCAGCAGCACCAGAAGATGGACTCCCATCAGCACCCGCAGCACCACAAACTCGACTCTCATGCGCAGCACCAACAGCACCATAAGATGGACTCCCACAGCCAGCAGCAGCAGCAGCAGCACTCCATCAGCCAGCAGCAGGCTGTGATGGAGGGCGGCGGCGGGCGACTCGGCTCCAGCAAGCACCAGACCCAGTCCCAGACCACCCAGCTGCAGCTGCAGCTGCAGTCCCAGGCGCTGGAGGTGGCGGCGGCCCACTACAACCACGGCCCCCACCAGCACGACCAGGGCCAGGTCAAACAGAGCTCGGTGGTGTCGTCCCTGGACATGCTGGAGCGCTCCCTCTCTCAGAGCTCCGGCGCAGACGAGGACCGGCGCGGCGGACCGGGGAGCGCGGGGAGGAGCGGCGGCGGGGGCGGCGGCGGCGAGCGCCACCGGCAGCAGCAGGAGCCGCAGAGGCAGCACGCCCCCCACCATCAGCCGCAGCAAGCCCACCACTCGGCCCCCGAGCTCCACTCCTTCCTGACGGAGCCCGACATCGGCCTGTCCACGCCGTCTCACATGCACCACCTCTCGCAGCATCACGCCCAGCAGCAGCAGCAGCAGCAGCAGCAGCACCACCTCCCCCCCCACCACATCCCCGCGCCCCCCGCCCAGGCTCAGCCCGACCCGCAGCAGAGCCAGCTGGACCAGCAGCGCTCCGAGCAGCACCAGTTCGACACCGTCAGTCCGGTGGAGAAGGCGGACCAGAACCAGCAGGGCAACCGCTTCGTGCCCCTGACCTCCATCTGCTTCCCGGACTCCCTCCTCCAGGACGAGGACCGCTCCTTCTTCCCGGTGATGGAGGACATGTTCTGCACGGAGGACTACAAGTCCAGCTGCGCCGGCGGCGCCGGTCCGGGGCAGGAGGAGATGAACGACAGCCACCCGGGCCAGGAGGGCATGGACTCCATGAAGGGCGGGCAGAGCGCGGGGGGAGCTGCGGGGAGCGGCGGCCCGGGCTACAACATGATGGGCCACCATGGCGGGGACCAGGCGTATGAGCAGTACTGCCACGGCCTGGAGGAACCCAGCAACAACACCATGACGCTGGACCTGGACTCTCTAAAGACCCACGAGCTCCCCTCCACGGTCAACACCGAGCAGCTGGGTCTGATCCAGTCTCAGGCGCCGGCCATGGGCATGGGCTCCAACGCGGCCGGACCCAACAACACCGGCGCTAAGATGTCCTCCGGTCCTGGAGGAGCCGGCTCAGGAGGCGGGTCCGGAGGCCTCCAGTCTCCCATCTTCTGCTCGTCCCGTCCCAAGAAACTCCTCAAGTCCAGCTCGTTCCACCTGCTGAAGGAGCGCCGGGACCCCAACACACTACCGAAGAAGAGTTACGCCCAGGAATACGAGTTTGAGGACGACGAAGATAAAGCCGACCAGCCGGCGGACATCCGGCTGAACAGCCGCAGGCTGCCCGACCTCCTGCCCGATCTGGTGTCCAGCTGCAGGAAGGGAGGAGGAGGAGGATCGCTGAGCCCTTTGATGGGCGACATCGACTTTTACCACTCCTCTGGCTACTCCTCCATGGGTTCCCACTCCATCCTTCCTCCGGACGGGCCCAAGAAGAGGGGCCGCAAGCCCACCAGGCCCAAAAGAGAGGGCCCCCCGAGGCCGAGAGGCAGGCCACGCATCCGCCCCATGCCGGAGCCCTACACGCCCCGCGGCATGATGGGGGAAATGGGTGGATCCACAGTCGGAGGGGGATTCAGCGTGGAGGGCCGAGGCAGGGGCAGAGGGCGCGGAAGCCGAGGCAGAGGAGGAGGAAGGAGGGAGGATATGTACATGGAGATGAGCGGGAAGGAGCAGGACCAGATGCACTCGCATCACCTGCAGCAGCAGCAGCAGCAGCTCCACCACCAGCAGCAGCAGCAGCAGCAGCAGCATGAGCCCATCCCGCCTCTGAAGGTCAGTGCTCCTCTAACAAACCTCAGACAGCTGTGGCTGGGATCGCTGCAGAAAAGGAGTTCATTTTTCCTGACAGGTCTGAGCTGCTGCTTCAGATTTTCAATTACATTTATTTATTTATATAGCGCCAATTCATGATACATGTCATCTCGAAGCACTTTCCAAAGTCAAATTCAATCAGATTATACAGATTTAATCTCTAAGGAAACCCTTTATAAGGACTAAGACACATAAAAGGGTAAAACTTTGCTGTGTTTTGGTGCTTTTAATCATCCATTTACAGCCATTTTATTTCTGCGTGGACTCATACCTAAATTACCTTTAAAAACAAAACAAATTTGGGTGCATTTTTTTTTTCTTTTAAATCCAAAAAAGTCCAAAATTATACCTGTAGGCTCAAATATATACATATGTGGGGTGGGGGTGGGTGTAGTGGCTTTATAGCCGGGTGATTGTGTCCTAGGAATGCTCCCTATGCGATGGCTTAAATGCAGAGGACACTTTTCACTGGAATCTATGTGTTATGACAAATCAAGACGATTATTATCATCATATTTCAATAGAATATGTTAAATCTTAGCAAGTTGAAGAGCAATTAGCAGCGGCACCACATGGTCAAGCTAAATTTCCTCTGGACTAAAGTTTGTTTGAGCAGCCGGTGTTACTGGTGCGTTGGGGAGAGAAAATGGAGTCCACGGAGAAGGACTATGTCCAGAAAGCCCTGGTACACTGCAAAAACAGAACTTAAAATAAGTAAAATGTTCTTAAGTTAGTGTATTTGTCCTTGATTTGAGCAGGTAAATAAGATGATTTGCCAATGGAACAAGATTTTTGATCTTAAAATAGGAACTACTCATCTCCATCATCTTATTTCAAGTGCAGGATGTCTAATTCTTATTTTAGGGGTCAAAATACTCATTCCATTGGCAAATAATCTTATTTATCTGCTCAAATCAAGGACAAATACACTAACTTTAAGAACATTTTGCATATTTTTAGATCCGTTTTTGCAGTGTAAGCGCAAACAAAGGAACCTGGGTCAGATGTTCAGCCAGAATTACACCAGGACCTTGTTGATGGCAACACAAGGCGTGTGGTTTATCAAAACAATTATCAACGTTTTAATGGGAGGGGTGTGAACCGATTTCAGAGAAAATCAATCACACTGCAAAAAGGGAACTAAAAGGAAGTAAAATCTTGAAATGACTGTTTTTGTCCCCGATTACAGCAGGTAAATAAGATTATCTGCCAATGAAATTAGATTTTTACACTTAAAATAGGAACGACTCATGTCCATCGTCTTATTTCAAGTGCAGGATATGTAAATATCTTATTTTAGGGGTAATCACGGACAAATACGCTAATTTGAAGAACTTCTTGGAGAAAATGGACCATTGACGTCATCAGTCCTCTCTGCAAAAGAACAACAGCTTGAATGCATCAAAGCTGTTTGGTGTACAGGGCTGGACGATATGGCCGAAACTTATATCAGGATATATTTCTTAATTTTGGTCGATACAATATAATTATATAGATATTAACAAAATAAAAGCCTCAGAAAGATGGCAAAGAATGCCCACAACAGATGCCTGCACAAACTCCTGAAAATTATTTGACCATGTTTATAAAACTCCTCCAATATAACATTTTAGTAATATTTGCTTCAATAAATAAAATGCATAAAACTACCATATTTTTCAGACTATAAGTCACTTTTTTTTTCATAGTTTGGCCAATCTTGTGACTAATATTCAGGTGCGACTTATAGGGCTGGACAATATAGGAAGAAAAAAAAACATTGATAAAATAGAAATCATAATGATCGATATCGATAATTATCAACAAATTCAAAACATATATTTTAAGGCAACCCTGGCCATTTTATGCTGTTGCTTAGCAACCTATTTTTAGATAAAGACACACAAACACTGAATTCAAACTCAACCCATTATTGAACCAACCTTTTACCAAAACTGCAAGTTTTAAAAAAATTAAAAAGAAAATGTGCTCTCTGAGCCCTTTGAAGGGGGCGGAGCTTGGTTCCTGGGTCTGCGTTGTGATTGGTTGGGAAGATGTAATGACTGTAATATTAACCTACATGATAGGCTAGAATGCAAAAGGAAGGAAAACTGTTCTATTTAACTTTTTATTGACCCTTTTCTTCTATCTATCTATCTATCTATCTATCTATCTATCTATCTATCTATCTATCTATCTATCTATCTATCTATCTATCTATCTATCTATCTATCTATCTATCTATCTATCTATCTATCTATCTATCTATCTATCTATCTATCTATCTATCTATCTATCTATCTATCTATCTATCTATCTATCTATCTATCTATCTATCTATCTATCTGATATTGAATTATCGTTCAGCCGTAGTGGTGTATGTAAACTTCAGAACCCAGCTGTAGCAGACTCTGAAACCGCGAGTTGGTGCGTTTTGCATCGTGACAACCCAGAGATATAAAGTCCTGCCTGTAAAGCTCAGCAGGACTTTTCTTTTTTTTTGAGAATGCATAAATTAATGTGGAGCTGCAGCAGATGATCGGTCGTCTTCCATCTCCTGCCACGGATCTCCTGCCACACCTCGGCGCTCTCTCCGTTTTGTTTTAACACTCAATTAGTTCTTATTTTAAAGTAGTTAACTTCAAACTAATGGCTTTTAAGTCGTCTTTAGGAGTCGTGACGTTTTTTTTTTTTTTGTTTTGTTCTTGCAGATCAAGTTGCCAGTTGGGACCCTGTCCTCCTCTGACGCCTTGCTGAGGACAGACTCGCTGTCTGGCACCGACCCGGCTTTGTCAGACGGCTCGGTTGGCTCGGCTCCCTCGCTGGGTTTGAGTCCTGGCCCCCCCTGCAGCACGGAGAGCACCAGGAGCCAGGACAAGAACAAGCAGAAAAGCCAGATGATGAGCGAAGGCGTGGATGAAGAGGGACTGGATGAGAGGGTAAAAGCTAGAAGATTCAATTCAATTCAATCTTATTTATATAGCGCCAAATCATGAAACATGTCATCTCAAGGCACTTTACAAAGTCAAATTCAATCATATTATACAGATTGGGTCAGATTATACACAGGGTTCCCACGGGTCCTTGAAATCCTTGAAAGTTTGTGAATCTGAAAAAATAAATTCAAGGCCCTTGAAAGTTCTTGAAAACAGCCAAAAAAAACACCTTGTCCTTGAAAGTCCTTGAATTTTTTTGTGGGGTTGAAAGTTTACACAGATGACGTCTCATGTGTCATTATTTTACTGCCACACGACCTTTTAAAATTGTGTTGATTCCGCAGACTTTTAATTTGCAAAAGTACGTTCGCTCTTCTTCGTTAGTTGGTAGTGTTGCCAACTCAGCGACTTTGTCGCTATATTTAGCGACTTTTCAGAGTCAAAGTCAAAAACTAGCTTAATGAAAGATGAAAGTAAGTGAAACAAATTGATATAATTCTGAACATCTCAATGCTGCACTTTTTTCCATAAAATTCCATGAAACGGTAGGCTAATGTACATCTTATATGTAATGTAGTATGGCATAGCCATGTACTGTGGATATAAATGTAGGCTATGAATATGATCAATATCAATGTAGGCTATAAATTAAGTCCACTTTCTTGCATTGCTTCTGACCCAACAACCTCTATGCCGTTTAGTCTTTTATTGAATTTCCATTGTATTAAAATATGATAACCTATTCAGCGGTCACAGTAGGTAAATGCCGCCACGTGTGGTCCTTGAATTTGAGGAAATTGGTCCTGGAAAGTCATTGAAAGGTCCTTGAATTTGATGTTCACCAAGGTGTGGGAACCCTGTATACAGATTGGTCAAAATGTCCTATATAAGGAAACCAGTTGATTGCATCAAAGTCCCGACAAGCAGCATTCACTCCTGGGGAACCGTAGAGCCACAGGGAGAGTCGCCTGCATTGTACATGGCTTTGCAGCAATCCCTCATACTGAGCAAGCATGAAGCGACAGTGGGAAGAAAAACTCCCCATTAACGGGAAGGAAAACCTCCGGCAGAACCGGGCTCAGTATGAACGGTCATCTGCCTCGACCGACTGGGGTTACAGAAGACAGAGCAGAGACACAACAAGAGAGACAAAAAAGCACAGAAGCACACATTGATCTAGTAATCTGTTCTACATTAGATGGTAGTAGCAGGTGAGCCGTCTTCTCTGGATGATGTCACAGTTAACAGAACGCCAGACCAGGTGTACCTACTATGAAGAGAAAAGAGAGAGAACAGAAAGTTAAAGCAGAAATGACAACACATAATGCATAATTGAAGAACAATAGAACTCTATAGAGCAGGGGTGTCAAACATACGGCCCGCGGCCCTGTGGCTAAATGCATTATCATAATAAAAAAAAAAATGTGGCAATAAGATGCCACAAAGAGCTCATCAGATTTGACTTTCACAAGTGGACAAGATAAAAGGAAGAGAATGATAAAACAATTATTGAAAAAAACATGTACTTCGTTTAATTGAAAATATGCAGTTCCTATATTGTCCACGGGGGGCGCTGTGTTTTAATCAGCAGATTAAGCTTCAGGTGTGGAAAAATTCAAATCATTTCTTAATTTTTATCTGTTTGATGTATTTTGTCATGCAGGACAGTGTTTTTAAGTTCCAAAAAATGTGAATAAATGTTTTTCAACATTGTACAATCACTGTGATCAGTTCTTATGCATAATGCACAAGTAAATGTTTAACTGAGTAAAAGTATTGTTGAAATTGCACATACTTTTCTTAAAAACGCTGAGGTTATTCATAATATATTGTGTAAAAGTGAAATTAACTTAATATAAAAATCAACAACAAGTCCACTTTTATTAGTTCTATTTAATCTTGCAATGAGTTAACTCGTGTGGCCCTCTTGAGATCAGATTAAGCTGTAAGCCTAAACCAAAATGAGTTTGACACCCCTGCTATAGAGTGATGAAATTTGCAGGAGCGAGCACAGAATTCCTCAACATTAACATAATTTACTGCTGCAGCTCAGCCATGTTCTCTCTCTCTCTCTCTCTCTCTCTCTCTCTCTCTCGTTCTTCCAGGGAGATGAGAAGGACTCGGAGTCCAAAGCGGGCTTCGTGGCCTCCTTCCTGGACTTCCTAAAGACGGGGAAGAGGCCGCCGGGGTTGGACATCTCGCCAGGAATGGAGCACGACAACGGCGAGACGTCGCCCTGTAAAGCAGGGGGTCTGCGCCCCCTGTCTCCGGCGCCGCCTCCCCCGCCGCCGCCGCCTCCCTTCGGGGACGGTGAGGGCAACGGGGGACTGGCGCTTGGCAACTGCCCCAGCCCCAAGCGCCTGGAGGATGAGCTAAAAGCGAAACCTGGAGGACGTTGCCGTCGTTCTCGTCCGACGAGGAGGATTCGGTGGGGAAGAACCAGGACCTCCAGAAGAGCATCTCCTCGGCCATTTCGGCTCTGTACGACACGCCTCAGCTGACGTCGAACCTCCAGGCCCCTCTGCCTCCGCCGCCTCCTCAGCCCCAGACTCAGCCCATTCAGGCCTCGCTCTCCCCCGCCATGCAGCCGCCCACGCTGAGTCCACAGCCCGCCGTGCAGAGCGCACACTCCCAGGCCGAGTCTGACGAACCGGACGTCCTTCCGCCAGAAGACGGGGACATGGAGGAGGCCAAGGAGGAGGAGAACGAGGAGGAGAGGAGTACGGGAGGGGAGGAGGAGCCGGATATAACGGAGGAGATGGAGCCCCAGCTGGAAACTCTGGGAGCGCCTAAACTTGATGGTGAGTTTTGCCGTTGTCTTAATTTAGTTTAGCCTGAGCTGCTATGGTCTGGAAGATCAGTGGTTTTATTTTGGGTTTATTAAAGCATTAATAAGGCCTGTTTAGCTTTAACGTATATTTTTTACTTATCCTGGTGGAAAATCGTTTCATTGAGATTAAAACCTTTCTCTTTTTTTTTTTTAAAGAAAAATTACGATTTAGGGCTGAACAATTAATCGCATTTTCAATATAATCGCGATTTAAAAAAACGCAATTTCCAAATCGCAGAGGTCTGCGATTTTTGGCTATGTAACAATTAGGGAATTAGACACGTCCATTAGGTGTTGGTAAAATGTTTAAAGTGGGTTTGCCTCCACATGGAAGGGAAGACAGTTGCAGCAGTGAGATAATCTAACTTTTTTACTTGTTTTAGAGTTTATATAATCATACATAGCATTAAGTACAGGTCAATCAGTTTAATACATAGACTTGTTTGTTGGTTGCACTTTATGTTCAACAAGGATTGATGTCCAAATCAACTAAAAGCTGTTCTCTTGAATAATATTCTGATTATTAGAAACATTAAAAGTTTTTGTTTTAAATAGTCCTTGTTTACAAACATCTTTATTTAGAGGCCATTTTTGTTGCTTGTGGTTAATGCAGAGAAAAGTCAAAATTGCAATTTTGGTTGAAATATATTGTAGGCAGAACGCAATTATTTCTGCTCTGAGTTTAGATGCTGTGGGTCTTTTAGCAACTAATCTGCACAGCGAGGAAACAAATTGGTTTGTTGTTTGTATATGTTTAAAAAGACATGATAAATTAAACTGGGGGGAAAAATCGCATTAAATCGCAATATTAAGAAAAAAAATCGCAATTACATTATTTTCCAAAATCGTTCAGCCCTAATTACGATGCGTACAAAAGGCAGAAAACACCAACATTATCCGCTAGAAATACAAATACTCAGATATTGAGCCAAACTAGGAAGCTGTGCTGGATCTGTGGTAACGGTTGGAGACTTTCAGGTTAATCGTCTCCAGCTGGGTCAGTTGCTCTGAAAGGTGTTGAGCAGCCTGTCGTCAGCGCCCAGCCAGGGGTTGGTTAGGAGCTCTGGGTGGTTCTGAAACCTGCGTTCAGTGTTTGTTTCTTCCTGTTTGACGGAGACGGCCGTTATCGCTCCGCTCCCTGAACCACCGACCTCTGAGACGCTTTCCCTCCTGCCTTCAGTCTAAACCAGTGTCCAACCAAAAATCATAAAGTTTAAAGCACTAGTGGGGCAAAAATTATATTTTTCTTTAAATAAAAATGTAAAAGTAATGTTTTTATCCCTTTTTATTTCATTTGCTTCTAATACATTTAACACGAAGGAGTGGATTGTAATGTTGAAAAGTGATCTTTAAGTCGTTGTTGCTCCAAAGCAGAGTCCTTGATGATTGTGTTCTTATAAGACACTTTCTACTTTTTTTTGGAGGGGGTGTGATTGTTTTATTATATATTTTAGTCTCAGCTCAGCAACACGATCAGGAGCCGGGTCGCTTTCCTTATATTAATCAATAAAGTAAGTAAGGCTGGGCGATATGGATTAAAAAATAAATCTCAGATTTTATCATACCAAATCCGATTAATTGATTTTTTTTCCTCCTTTTTGTTTCATAAAAAGAAATTAAAGAAATTATTTTAAAACCTTTCTTTTATGTCAAGCATTTCGTCAGGGAGTTTACCTGAATTCAAAGTGCAACTAAAAACAAGCTGTGAAACATGCTTGTAAAACAAGATGGCAGCCGTGCCATTATAAACAATGAAATATAAACAAAACATTTGCTGCTAGTGGTATTACACATTGAGCTAAGAACAGGCTTCACTGCACTTGTGAACTTCAAACTAAGTTGAAAAAAAAAGTAAATAAGTAAAATGAAGTACCTCGTATTATGTAAAATAAAAAAAGTTTCCACTTAACAATATTTTGACAATATATTTGCCTAAACATATATTCAGCATCACATGCTGTTCTCTCATGGAAACCCAATGAGTGTATTGGCAAAATAAATCCAGATTTTCCAAAAATGAAATCTTAAAGAATTGTAAATTCGAATTAATCGATTAAATCGATTTTTCGCCCAGCCCTAAAAGGAAGGGGTGGGAGCAGCCGAGCAAAAAGTCACCAGATGTCCAAAATAAGATTAATGCAGAAACCTGGATAATAAGTTATAATTTTTTTAAAAAGATTTTGCCTTTTAAAATTGTTGTCCTGAAAGATAAAAAAAAGCATCTATCTGCATTTACCGCCTTGAGGCAATATTTTCTCCATTTTTAGATAAGTCTTGGGGGGGGGGCAAATGGCCACACTTTGGACACCGCTGGTCTAAACAGGGTCTGGGTTGGTTGACTGGCTTTGCTCAGGTTTGCACAGAGAAGTCAGTTTTCTCGCTGGAGTGGCCCTCATGGCCAGAAACTCAAAAATCATTTAGATTTTAGTTATTGAGTAAATATTGAGTAAGAAGACTTAAAGTTTGCATTACCTGTGTCTGATGTGCCTAGAAAAGTCAGAGGAAGCAGAATCTGTATAAATCTGCTCTCATGTGAACTCGTTGGAGGCTGCATTAGGGTGAGAGAGAGCAAGACTTTGAGCAGAAAACAAAAAATGCCAAACAGAGCACAGCAAATGTATCT
>NW_023397180.1:0-58435 GCF_011125445.2 Fundulus heteroclitus | reverse complement strand
ATTCCTCCAGATGGAAGTGCTGGAACTGAGTCAGGCTGAGGCGCCTTGCTGACTACTCTTTGAGTCGATGATTTCTATTAAACTGAGATCATGGTTTGTGGATGACGAACACAACAAAAATTTCACTATGTGTCCTTAAGCCTCTGAATGTAATTGTAATATGGCAACATGCTCGGGTCATTGTCCATTTGGGAGACCCCTGCAGTCTCAGCTTTAAGTTCCTTACCTTTGCCTTGAGAGATTAATTCAACGTCTCCATTTATGTTTCCACACCTGTACCTCACAGCTGGGATTTCAATCAACATTTCAAATTCAGTTTCAGACAATTAAAGTCTTTGTCCTGAGTGCATTTGCAAAAGGGAACCGACTTTTTATGTTGCTGTTGGAATAATTACGTCTTCCCCGAGGTCAACAAAGGACTCGTTCACATGGGAAAACAACCCTTTCTCTCCAGTCAGCATCTTCACTGGGTCTTTTGCTTTTGTTCTGGGGTTGACTTGCACATTTCACATCGGAACATATTAATCTCTGAGACGCTGAAGCCGTCTCATTCCTGATGGCTGGACATTCCCATGATGTTTATTTTCGCCCATTTCTGTTTGAAAAGACAAACTTGACACCTTCAGGAATCTGAATTTTTTCTTAAGGATGACCCTGACTTGTCGAGGTCGTAGGGGCATGGTAATCTCAGTTATGTATGACAGAAAGTGAAATTAAAGGGAAAAAAAAATCACGTGTCTTTATATTAGAAATATCAGGATTCAAATTCATTTTAAAATGTAAAATAGCCTCAAACACTGGATGTTTTGCTGATCCTTCAAAAACTAAATGCTCCTCAAGCCGCTTCAAACATTTCATCCATCAAATAGGTCATCAAAGAGTTTAAGTGCAAAAGGTTGCGCTGAACAAGGTGCATCTAATTACTGCTGCAACTCGACAACAAGAAAAAGTCAATAACGTCAGAGCGGGGGGTGAAACAAAGACACGTAATTTACCCAGAGGAAATGAACCGCCCCTGCCGCCACTTCTTCTGACGGCGTACAAACTGAACAGGCTTCACGCCTCAACATATTCGGCCGCTTGCATGATTAAGCATGATGTCACGGGAAAGTTTTCTTACAGGATGGATCCACACAGCCAGTCGTGTGAAGTAATCCGGTGAGTGGATCAAACCAAAGCATGCACTGAATTAATTCACCTTATTCTGATAACACTTGCATCAAAACACTTGAAGATTATTGTCTTTGCTCACAGTATGAATATTAAGTCTATATGATTTCCAGCATGGTGGAAATTATTGGTCACAGAAGCAGCTGTGGGGCCCTGAATTCAGCACGCAGCCTCTCTACATCCTTGTCACGTTTGACACAGTATCTCGCCACGGGTCGGTGGCCAGTCTGGAGCACACCGCTGCAACTCCTTCACTTTCCTTCCCTGACTCCTGGGCTTTTGTTTCCAAAGCAAGCAGGCATAAAACTGGACTTTCTTACAGACTTTATCATTGGACTCCTGTGATCTTATCTTAAGACTTTTTAATTTTTTCCTCGAAGCAATAACATCTCACTTTAAAGAAGAATGCAGTAGCTTCAGGGTTTTTCTTTGTGTGTGTGGTGTCTTTACAGCCAGTCTGAGCAGCTGTACCTCTGTTCACATGCCTGAGATGGAAATGTATCTCGAATTTTAACGGGTCTGATTGGTATGCTGTGCTGCAAGTGATTGAGCTGGCTGCCAGTCTGGACAAAACACAAGTTATTTCTTAAAGAATCGGTGGCTCCGTTTTTAGTTTCCAACACAGCAAAATGAGGCTGTGTTTTACTTGATACATATATTTCAAATGCTGGATTTCTTTTGCAACAATCAAGAAAAAAAGATCTTCAAATATATCATGGCCTGTTTTTTTGAGGAATTAGGAGGGTTTCCTTGTTTTGTCTCTCCGCTGGCCACTGGCCACTTGTCAAAGTGCCCTCGCTGTTGGTGCCAAACCGCCTTTGACCCAGTAGCTCGGTGGCCAGGAAGCCTTTTGACTTCAACTCAGCAGCTGCCCATTTTTTCCCAGAGCAAAGAGAGACTGGAGCACTAAAGAGGGTCAAAACAAGATATAATGCCTCTTTTTGACCCCATTTTTCATCCTTAATTGTCACATCAGTCCTCCAAGACTCATTTTGTCATTAAAGTGAGTACAATTTAATGATTCACGCATTTAAGAATAGCAGTTCTCCTTTGATTGCATTGTAGTGGCTATCTTTTAATTTTACTTTTCTATGGTCCACAAGCTTTGAAAACTGACATCATAGATGCTTTCCATCCAATACAACTGAGCTTTAGCTATTTTGCAAAAGCAGTATGGGCAAAAATGACAGTCTGGTATAAATATACCCTAAAAGACTGTAAGCACTTTCATGTTATAGTGGATTTTGAGAACACTGAAGTGCTTTTAATGTCTTTCTGTTGGGTTTCTGGTCATTTCTTGTGTTCTGTTGTGTATATTATAGTCTAGACACTTGTGTTAGTGTTAGACTATCTTTTGGTGAGTAAGATCCCGTTCAGCATGAACTGCATTCATTCTGTGTTTATTAGTCACATTCCCTCAGTTTCCCGGATCTGCTGCTGCCTTAACTATATTACATTCCTTTGATTAGTGACTCATGATTCCCTTTTTATTTATTGTTCTTCCCCAGTAATTATGAAACGGTCTGTTTCCTCACCTCCTCGCTAGATCTTTCCTTCCTCAGCAGTCCTCCATGCAGTTTTTCCTCAGTTCCTGTCATCAGTGTTTGCCGTTTGTTCCCGAGTTTTGTAGGTCTTTGTTTCAATAAATCTCTGCTCCATCTAAATGAGACTGCCTCTTTTTTATAGCTGCCTTTGGGTCCATTTCCCCAACACATGACAAAAAAATATAGATTTTTATGTCACTGAATGAAATAAGCATTTTAGCTTAGTGGAGAAACCTCTATCGGGAAGCAGAGCCGTGCAAAGATTGTTCTAGCTGGTCACCAAGGTTGCAGACGTCTGAGGAGGAATTTGGTCCCTCTTCTTTGCACACAAACTGCCTAAATCCTCAAGGTTTTTTGGCTGCTGCTTGGTAACTTCAAGCCGCCACACACGCTATAGATTTTCTGTAGGACTGTGACCTGGACACTCCATGATTTCAGCGTGATTCTTCTTTAGCCACTGCTTTGTTGCCCTGGTGGGATGTTGGGAGGCATTGTTAGCTGGAAGACCCATTCACCCATCATCCGTGTTCTGGCTGAATCTTACTTTTTACATTACATGACTTGGTCACTTGGACTCTGAATATAGAAAAGTCCTTCTGCATCCTTACCAGTAAAAACAGCCCCAAAGCAAAAATGCTTTTCACCTCCGTGCTTCACTGTTGGGACAGAGTGCTTTGGGTCATACTTAAAGTTTATTTCCCCCCAACATAGTGAGTCGAGTTGATGTCACAGAGCTTAACTTATCTGAGTTCTAAGCCTTCCCTGGAGCATTTAGATGTCCACTGCCCGTACATCCGCCTTCTTCATATGGGTGCTGACTGACTTCAGTCCATCACTGTGCAGAGCGTTACTGAAGGTGTTGTTGAGGACTGTGGTTCCATTTACCTTCACTCGTGTGTAGTTTTATGCTAAACTTTCCTCATGACCATGCTCACCTCGTGTGTCAAGATCCTACATCTAGCCCCAGAACATGGGGGATGATGCTCAATTGTTTTTCTGCAGATATTCGTGAACCAGCACCTTTTTCACCCTCTCACAAGCGTCTCAGGATGGTCTTGTCGTCCGTTCTGCCTGTGTACAGGTATATTATCTTCTTATGTCTCCTGTGAAAGCTCTTCTGTATTATCCACAGGTGTGATCTTGAGTTGCTGGCACTGTACCTTGCAGAAACAAGGGCCTAGGTTCAAATTCTGGGCTGGGTTTGTGGGCAGGAGTTTTTTCTTGTTCTCTGCATGCATGTACGGTTTCTCTCTGGGTATCCTGGCTTCCCTTCCATTGTCCAAAAACATGGACTCTTAGGTTTATTGGTTGCTCTAAATTGCACATAACTATGAAAGTATGTGTGTGGTTGTTTATGCTGTATGTTTCTGTCGCCTTGTCAGGACAAACCTTGCATCCCTTTTCAGAATTCAGATTAAATCCCGTATATAATTTAATAAGCTTTAGAAACGCAACATTTTTTCCATGCACAATTTTCCAGTTTTCTATAGTGATAATCAAACGCCAGACTTTTCACAACTGCTTGGAGGCTCTCATTATACAATAAATGCCCATCAATGCAAAATAAAAATAAAAACTGAACCATTTGGTCGTACCCTTTTTTGGGGCACTGCAGGTCCCGGGCCAGACTGAGCAGCAGCTCGTGAGAAATGGGGTCCACAGGTTGAGAAAGATGCGTTTCTGTATAAAATGTCGTTGAGTGATGATCCCTGCAGTCCCAAATCCTGAGGGGGGGGAAAAGAGAAAGAGATTAGAAAGTCTTAGCTGACTCTCTCTTAACTTGGACGGTATTCTGATTGAAACACATCTGAACTCAATGAATTTTAACTGGCCATTTGAAGCCTTTTAGATAACGACAGATTGAAAATTGATTTCCAAGCTTTCCTTTAGTATCTCCCTTTCATCTGAGCTTGTTACCATCTTGTAAGGAGATAAGGATTTCCCATCAGATTTCTGTGCAGCTCGAATACACACAGTCCTTATGTAACATATAAGATAATTCAAAAAGCTAAGATCCATTTGGGAGATACGTTTTAAGTGAGAACAGATGCAATATTATTCTAACTTACTATATAATACAGTTTTACTCTCTGGTGAAGAAAATTAAAAGCTGCTTTCTTTATTTCTTCGCTTCTGCTTTCAAACAAATCATTGAAGAGGCAGGAGCGGTTTAATAAAACCAGAAAGGGGGGCACATCTCCAGAGGCTGATGAAATTTCTGCCATCCTCAGACTACATCTGTTTACGCAGTTAAATGTAAATACAACATACATATGGTGACGCTTTTGATCTTATACATAACATTTTAAAACGGGTTAATTTTTGAACTTGTGGTGTTGTTTCTCCCATTTGAGAGAAGACACTGACACAGAACAGACGAGAGAGAAGACATGAAACAACACAATCAGAAGCGGAAAGGTTTTGCGGGAATAAAGATGTGGAGGAAATTGTTTCTATTTAGTTGTTAAAGCTAAATTATTATTTTCTTTATCCGCCTCAAAGCTAAAAGGGGTTTCTCACCTCTTACATTATGGGTACAGCTGGTTACACCAAACGTAAAGAAACAAGAAAGAACGCTGTTTTTCACCGGTCCATCATGCACTTGTTTGTGGTGAAACGGCAGCTGCGGAGCTGCTGAACGCACGTTCTGTGAGCTGAAATGCTTTTTAAAACGGCAGGCTGGAGGCTAAGGCTCTGTAAACATCTTCAATATCTGCTTGACTGCCATAACGCTTTGGGGCACAATGGAAGCAAAGACAAAAAAAAAAAAACTCCCATCAGCAGTTTCTCCTCCCCAGCTTCTGGGTTGATTTATTACAGCCGAGATCAGTGGATTCCCTGATGCTGGAATATCCTCCACGCTCAGGGTGCCACATGTGTGAAGAAACAGGAGCAATGAGGATTATTAACAGCGTCTTGTGATTATGTAAGTGCCTCCAGTGTGCCGTGCAGCTGCCGCATCAAATTCTGGTCGATTCACAGATGAAAGGAAACACTTGTTTTAAAATATACAAAAAAGAACTGATTGCATTCGCAGACTTTTCATTGTTGAAAGCGTGAAATGTTCTGCTCTTTGTCCACGACAGGATGCTGTGTACTGCCCTCGTTAAAGCTGCATATCTTCAGGTCTGAATGAGGCGAGCATCTCTAAACCGGAGAACATCTTCCCACACACGCGGTTCATTAGAATCTAGGAACATATAAAGCCTAATGCAATAATCCCGTCCCACAGGTTTCCGCTTCGATGAAAGGAATATGCGGCATTAGTCAGATGATGGAAGTTGCGTCACCTCCATTTTTTATTTGATTATGGTCCTCCGGTTCGGCTGGCTGATTAATTGTTCACGGCTGGATGATTGACTTACTGCTGTGACCCATTAGTTGATGGCATCAGGACTGAAGGTACAAAATCCAAAACATATGGGGCGTGAAAAGTACTGTTTAACGGACATAACAGAACATTTTTCTAAAGAGTGTGAGATTTTAAAAAAATATTTCAGTTGTGAGAAACACACACATGGTAAAATATTGGGATCACAGTCATAATTAGAATTTGAACATATGCTTAGGAGCAATATTTGATAGGATATAATGTTTATTCTTATGCATTCAAACTCTACTTGCTGTTTATATTGCCGACTAGGGTGGTAAGGCTTAAGGAGATCAGTGGAGAAATGGTGGCGATGGAAAAGAGGGAGAGCAGAGCGAGGAAAGGAAATGTACTCGCAGTGGAATACCAGGATCACAATATTCAACAATATTGCAATATTAGCATCCAGTAATATTGAGCAGCCAGTGAGAACTAGAGTTATTGCCATTACTTTTGATTAATCCTGCGAATCAGGCAGACGGCCTGAAAAATAAACAGCCGTTGTCCTCTTGTTATATGTGCTACGACAAAAACGTGGTAAAATAAGTTGTTGCAATAAGCGCTTGAAAACTACTACATGTAATCCAAACATACTTTTGTTGACTTACCTTTATCCCTAACAAAATAACAATAAATCCATATATAAAATGACATCATAATAAAAATAAAAATCTGTTATTTTGGCAGCAGGAAGATATATTCTTGCATTCCTGTAAAAGAGAAAACAATTGCTAATAATTCTAATGAGACAATGATATTAAGTGGTTTGAAAACAACAAATGTAAGATTAAGTAAAATAAATAAGATACTTTTTCTTCATGTGAACTGTGCATTTTCACAGCTTACTTTAAGAAACAAGATGGATTTGTCTGGGGCTTTAGGCATATAAACACTTGTCTAGCCTTTGTTTACTAATTAATATCTAGAATAATCCCAAACTAATTAATGTAATGGTCCAGAAGTCATATGCCTGATGAAGATTTAGCGCTGTTATTGGTTCCTGTTTGCAATTACTTCCTCTTTGTGAAAGAAAGAAAAATGCTCCTGCATCTATCATCGCAAGGTGATTATCTCTGCATTCATCCATTCCTGGGAGGAAAAGCTGCCTAACTGCCAGAGAGCTGCAACAGGAGATCTACTGCCACTTTTTCACCCTCCCTCCCCCCTCTGGAAGTGTTATTAGTCAGACACTTGGCTTCAGCCCAAACAATGTAGCAGTGCTCTGGCTTCACCTCGTCGAGCGATGGAGGGAGCAGTCGTGCTTCGTGAGCAGTTTAAACGTGGGGCTATGGCGATATGGAGACGTACAGGTATATGAAACAGAAGGCAGATCTGCCATCGCATCTGAGATTTGACAGATTGCTGGGTTGCTTAAAATATATATATATATCAGCATGTTTTTGCCTGCAAACCTGTGCTCCCCCTGTGTTATTCTCCTATGGGTTCTAATTTTCTCTCTCTCTCACTCTCTTGCTTTGTATGAAGTTATTTCAGTCATGGTTTATGTTAAGTTCTTTTGACGGGGCCCATCTTGGTCAAACATGATTTCAATCAATCAATCAATCAATCAATCAATCAATCAATCAATCAATCAATCAATCAATCAATCAATCAATCAATCAATCAATCAATCAATCAAAAACAAGCAAGTTTCACCTACTGGTAATGAGTAAAGTGGTTAAACTGTGATTAAAATTACACTCAATGGATCGGAATTATAATAACTTCGAAGGGTGTTTTCACGCATACAGTTTGTTTACTTTGGTTCAAATCAGTTGATGAGCTTGTAAACTTCTAACTTTTTCACGTGGTTTGGTTCCTTTTTGACGTCCCCAGCAGGAGAAACCAAATAAGACAAACAGATGCTATGTTTTTGAATTAGTAGAGTTAGTTCAACTTAATCATATTAGTTTGTGTCTCAGTACTATTTGAAGCAAAATTGTCTGAGAAGTAAACAGAACGATATTCAGAAGGTGTCTTGAAAGTTGCAAAGTCTTTTTAACTCATCTCGTAGGGAGCTTGTGGGCTGCCATGTGTGGCGCCCAGTCAGCATTAAGGGTCTTCCTCTGGGACCCAGAGTGACTGTCTGTTGCGATTCGAACCAGGGAGCCTTCCCAAGGCGCCCTTCCTCTAACCACTGGGCCACAGCTCCCCCTAAACCATGATATTGCATTTTCACATGTTAGGATACACACGTATTCACAGAACAAAACAACAAAAAATCCAACCTGGATATAAACAGATTTGTTCCAGTTAAATAATAAGGATCATCGATCTCCACAAGTTGTTTCATCTCTGCCCTCAAGTCAAAAGCTTCACATCCTATCACAAAATCTGTCAAAGGTTCACCTCCATGTTAACTACTGCCAGCTGATTGGCTGGATTCTTGTACCTCTTATGATGTCATCAACCCAAATTAACACAAAACTTAATAGGCAGGGAATATTTTCTTAAGAGTACTTTAAAAAAAAAAAAAACTTGTATTTATAAAAATCTCCCAATGGAAATCCAAACTTCATTACCTAATTGATTTTTCTTGTTGTCTGTGAACTTTATTAATAATAATAATAATAATAATAATAATAATAATAATAATAATAATAAAACACTGGATACTTTGCTTAAGACAAGTGAATAGAAGTACAGGTTTATGCAGCAGAGATCCATAAAACAATCCTTTGACAAATCCACATTAAAAGCTTAGTTAAAGTGCTCCTCCTTGTTAGGTTTACAAAATGCATAATTCTTTCTTAAAAATATTCAAACCTGTAAAAGAAGCCATGTTGAACACGATAGAAGGTAATGAAGCTTATAAATAGCTTTGTTCCAGGGTCTCTGACACTATGCATACCGTAATCTGCTGTAGAAGCTGAGAATTGTTTATGAAAATGAACAGATTCAGGTGCAAACAGTACCGGTTTTCAAATGCAAAGGTTTAGGCAGAAGGACAAAAGATGTAGGGGCAGTTTGTCGATAATGAAGAGCAGCAATGTTCAAAGTCTAAGATGTAGAAAGAAGCAGGTGATTTATTGAAATGTTCAATATTAACAAATCATTAACAGAGACACAAGGGCATGAAAATGGCTGGGTGTCGCTCGTGGATCAGTAGGGGTTCATTTGTTGATTGAATTGCACAGATTTCTATTAATTTTACAACAAACCTTTTAGAAATCTTGTTCATTAGAGTAGATAAAAGTATTCTGAACTAGGTTAGTACCTACAAAGATCTGTAGCATTGTTTACAGTAAAGAAACAATGGCGACATGTATGTTTTGAACAAAACTTATCCTGTGAAACATTTTTTTTCTTTTAAACCCATTCGTTAAGGTTAAAGGTCGCATTTAGTAGGAAAAAAAATCACAACAACTCGTGACAGTTACCTTTCTCAGCAGTTTGAGGACTTCACCTGCTTGCTCCAGCTTCTGCTCCCGGAGGAGCCTCTGGATCTCCCGGACCCAGGCCACCCGTCTGACGTACGGGCTCTGGTTGGTTTTCCGCAGCATCCCCGGCAGCTTGTCGGACCTGAGCATGAGCGACGTAAACAAGAAGTCTCCGCCGCTCCTGGAGCCACTCCTGTCGTCCTCCCTGGGCAGGTCATTCCGCGGGTGTCTCCTGCTGGTCAATTTGCTCTCCAAATCCAGACTTCTATGTCGGGTTAACTTGGAGCCCATCGCTCCACGGAGGGGATGTGTCGGCGGCGGGGGAGTGTGCAGCGGCTGGGCTTGTGCAACGCGGAGCCAAAACATCACACCTAAGCTGCTCCGTGGGGACTGGTCGCGCTTCAGACGTGCGCTGGAAAGTTGCAAAGCTGCTCAGAGACGTGCCGCAACAGCGCATAACAATGCGCTCTGTGTGTCGCCGACGTCCCCTGCGCGCATCTCTCCTCCATGCACTGCCCGAGCACTCTCGCATCCTTTGCCTCCACTCGGAGCTCGAGCTCTCCTCAGCCAATCAGACGGAGAGCTGCTGCTCAGCTTGGGAGCGAGAGTCATGCAGCAGGCTGTTGACTGTTGTCAGAGTCGTTTTTCCCACCTTATACCCCCGCATCATAAACACAGGCGCACGGGTTGCAGGCCAACACAGACTGGTTGTATACGCAGCAGAAGCGCAAAAGAGCTCGGAATAACAAGAAAACATATGCACTTTAAATGTTTTCATGTGCCGATTCAAAATAGTGTGGAATTTTTTTTTTTTTAATAGAAATGAACATATACGTTAAAAGTGATAACATAGTTTGGTGTACTGTAAAGAAAGGTTCTGAGAAGTTGGAAAAGCGCCATGATTCTCTGCTGATTTAAATGTGCGGAGTTGATTTTCTCTGGATACTCCAAGGACGTGTCAAAAATACACTTTACACCTGCAAAGTCCTTTTTTTTTTGTTTGGTTTCTGTGTAAAACTCCTGGCTGCATTCAAATGCCCAACAAGTTTTTTTTTGTAACGAGGGGTGAATATGCAAAACGGAGAAACTTTTTTCCAGCGCCAATATACAGATGTTTTTTTTTCTTTTTTTGTCAGCACAGCGCGCAGGATGAAAGAAGGTAAAGTAAAGTCCTTCATCTCCACCTGTTGCCTCAGTCTTCACAGGTGGCATGTAGTTGGGGATCTGGTTTAGTAACAAGTCTGCGTTCACCCTAAATAGAAGTAGCTGAAAAGGTTTGACTCACCTGTGCAACCAGTTTGTCTGGAGCGCTGGTAGTTGATGAGCTCCCATGGGCAGATTTTCAATTTATCTAAAATGTTTTCAGCAAGAGCTAAATTATCATTTACTATTAGGATTACAGCATTGGGTTTGACAATGTGCTTGAATTAGTTTGGTTTGGATTCGTCTAGCTTCCTAAGAATCTTGTTCTTGTCTCGGTGTGCTGTGGTCTTGACATTGTTTCGGGTCAATGAGTCTAAATAGATACTCCACTTTGTTTCTGAAGATCAAAACGTAATTGATAAGTGATAGACAAAGACCACATGGAAATTGTGGTTGTGATACATCTTTTTTCACTTAAAAATATACAAGTGATGTCTGTAACTGAGTGATCTTGTTTCTTCTCACAGACCAAATTGCATGTATTTAAGCTCGTTACTAATAGAAAAAGAAAATACAAATATTAAACTTGAACTATTTTTGTTAATTTGAAAAAAAAATCATACTGCGTTCTATTTGTAAATCCTTAAATTTTATGCTATAATCAAAAACTCCTGTGTTGAGTTTCTTGATGATCAGTGGACAAATGTAAAATGCAGATACTGATAGTGAGAAATCTGTCTGAAGTCTGTTTGATTCAGAAAATGTAAGTAAACTTCTCAAGAAATCCTTAAGTTGGTTTTCTTGTCATATTCCAATTGTCATCCTTTTATTTTAGTTTATTGTGATGTTTTCAAAAGGAGAACTATGGAGCCCCTAAAGGGACATGGAGGGGAAAAAAAACTATTGCGAGATCTCGCAATAACTATTGCGAGATCTCGCAAAAGGTTTTTCCTACGTCAGTGAACAAGTAAAGTAGAAGTAAAGAAGTAAAACAAATGACCTGATCCACACTCATTACTGGTTAGTCACCACATAGTTGTTTGCCAACCGCCATTAAATAGAAAAAGAAGTTGTAAACAGACACAAAACAATGGAGGCGCAAACACGTCATCCATGGGAGAAGTTTATTGATTTCTATTTTAGTACTTGCCTGACATATAAAGACATTAATCCGTACTTGGCTACAGACATGGACTTAACATTAGTGAGAGACATTTTAAAAGATTAAAAGAAAAAGTTTTCCTACTTCAGTGAACCGGACGTAAAACAGACACACAACAGCGGAGGTGCAAAGTAAAAAGGATAAAACCATAGACATAATATAAGAGTAGAACCCGCATTGACTGTCGCGGCGTAGGAATTACGGCCGCCATCTTGGGGCAGTCGACCTGCTACCCTAACCTGCTGATTCAAGCTGAACACACTAATGATACCTCAGCACTGGGCGGCGTATTTTTGTTTAAATCGACGGACTATTGACATCAGGGCTCGAGGGCCAACTTTTCACAAGTAAGATTAAAAGATATCGTTTATATTATAATGTTATTTTTCTAAGACAGAGAGATACAGGTCTACACGTTTTGTGACTTAGTCTCTCCAAACTTGCATCTACTCCGTGAAGGCATCAGACCTTATTATATATATATATATATATATATATATATATATATATATATATATATATATATATATATATATATATATATGTATATGACGTAGGAAAACCTTTTGCGAGATCTCGCAATAGTTTTTTTTTCCTCCATGTCCCTTTAGGGGCTCCATAGAGAACATACGTTGGACCCTGGAAATATTTTTTTTATATTATGTTCTTAAGTGATGGATAAAACACAGAAACAACTTTGTTTCATTAATTTTATTTAGTGTATGTTGTTTGCCTACACAGTTTAATGGAATAAAACATCCTGTAATTTTTGTTTTCATTAAGAGAAGTTTAAAATTCTCTAAAAAAAGAGTCCTGCACCATGTCGTCGGAAGAAAAAGGGAAGATATGTGGTTCATTTTGATAATGTAGCTGCAGCTGTGTCTGAGTTCATCCTCAGCTGCTCAAGAGAGAAAAACAAAAATAAAAATACATGGAACACAAAGCAAATAAAGTTGCCAATCAGAAGACAGAGTCCTGTCTCTGTTTCAAGAATCGCAACACATACAAATCTTAAAACTGAGGAATCTTTTTATTTACCAGAAACATGTACACACACACACGACTTTGAGGTTAGTTCTGCGACTGAGGTGGTTTTCTTTGGATACTCCAGTTTCATTTAGGTGGGCTGTGGTCTGCTCCACCTAAATGGGGAGGAATGGTGGCCTCCTTCCAATTCCTGGAAGTTTTCATCTCTAATGACCTGTCAGGTCCGGGAACTTTCTGGCAATGCCAATATAATTTTTCTTTCTGAAAAATGTATACTCATCTCAATTATATCTGCAAAGAGGTTGGTTCATTTTGGCCCTCTGCACAGTCAATTTAAGTGAAAATACGATACTTAAACAGTTTGAATACTAATGTTTATACATGTTATCTGTAACTGTTCGCTCCACACACCTAATTTTCATCCAGTTTAATCGAAATACATTGAGAGAACATGCAAATAAAGAAACTGAGACTTTTTCTTTTTGTTTTCCAATTTATTTATATGATGGTTTCTACGTGTATACTCCTAACATTTAATACTGCCCAAAACACATGCATTTAGTAGGTTTAAGAAAAACTAGAAGAATGTTTTTTCTTTTAATAGATGGTAAGATAAACGGAAGTGTTTTCAGTCTTTCAAACTTTCAAACGAAAAAAATGACAAAATTCAAATATTGAAACTTAAAAAAATATTTTCAGAGCTCAAAAAACAATTGCATATCTTCCCAAGGAGGATTATCATAAGTCTGAGTTTCAGAAAGGTTGGAGGAGGTTAGGACTGTAAGTACTTCTATCTGTTGCTGTTTTGGCCACTCTCGTTTATTCTTAGAACACAGATAGGAAGATGAGTGGTTATGGAAGTACAGAAGGGTCTGTGGCATAATTTATTTGAGCGGTGGAAGAAAATAAACTCCTATATCAAAAGAAAGAGAACCTGTTTAAGGTTGAGTAATGTTTTTTGTTTTTCAGGAAGAGTGTAAGTTTCTCTGTGATTCTATCAGGGTCATATTTCTTGCTGACACAGTCACACGTTCTCTGTGTGGCTCAGTGGTTTTCTTTCTTGAGCTGAAAAACATGTATTTGAGATAAATGTTACACAGGACAATCATGCCCTGTAAGGGACATCTATCATTGAGACTAACAGAACAAAGTGAATTTAAAGACTATATGTGTTTCATAATTTATAAAAGTTACATTGATCTTCCTCTGGGCAAAATCGGACACTCAAAACATCAATTTCATTTAGTTATATTTATTTTAACCAACATCATTCCTAATCAGACATTTCAAATATGAAATAATTTTATATTTTTTTAATCATTAAATTTTCATTTTTTTCCTTATAATGTAATTCCATTTTCTGACCTAAAATGCCCAGTAAATGGGTGTTCTCCCTTCAGTCTCCTCTTCAGGCGGTGAAATGCATGCTCTACTGGGTTAAAGACAGGGGATTGACTTTGCCGGTCAAAAACCTTCCACTTTTCCCCCCTGATGAAGTCAGGGGAAGTTTTGTTGCCAATGTGCTTTGGGTCATTGTCCTGCTGCGCGATAAAATCCCTCCCGTTTAGTTTGGATGCATTTCTCTATAAATTAGACACAAAAATGTTTCCGTAATACTTCAGAATTCATTCTGCTGCTATCATAATCAGTTACGTCATCAATAAATATCATAGAGCCTGTCCCAGAAGCAGCCATGCACACCCATACCACCCACACTGTGTTCCATAACTTTTTCAGATCGTTTCTGTACTTTTTTTGCAAATTCCGATCTGACTTTAAGTTTTTTACAATCGATGAGGGGTTTGCCTCTTAGGGTATGGCCACAATGTTTCTGCTTCCTGAGTCTTCTTCAAACAATGCATTGTGACAGCTTCACCCCGGCAGTTGGAGAGTAAAAGGCACAAAATGTTTTTGGTTCGGTCCTGAACCGTTGGACTGTGGGAGGAAGCTGGAGTACCCGGAGAGAACCGACACATACACAAGGAGATCATGCAAACTCTATGCAGAAAGATCCCAGACTGGGATTCAAACCCTGGGCCTTCTTTCTATCTATCTATCTATCTATCTATCTATCTATCTATCTATCTATCTATCTATCTATCTATCTATCTATCTATATATATATATATATATATATATATATATATATATATATATATATATATATATACATATGCATGCAGAAATGCAGCAAAGTTCAGGTTTTATGTGCTAGTGTCAATGACTAAAATCTTTCCAAAACACTTCACAAAATAACTCAAATGACAATTTAAGAAAACACATTTGCTTGTCCAGGTGGCCTCCCGTCTCTGAGCTTTGGGTCAAGCTACTTTGCTCTGCTAGCCGTAAAGGTCTCAAGCATTTTACAGCTGTCCATGCAGCACCTGTTCAACACCCCCCTCCACTTTTTACCGTCTTATTTTAGGGAAATATTGGGCCAGTGACCATGAAAGGTTTCCAGCAGTGCTATAATGATACATAATTGATAGTGTTGGATTACACAAACACTGACATCCCCTGTCTCTCTGATGCTGTCGGTCTTAGGAGTTTGGTCTGGCTCTCTGCACTGCATGAGGGATAAGCGGCAGGAGGACGGAGGAGCTGAATAAATTCTGATATCAAAACAGTTTTGGCAAGAACTGATGACAGAGAGGGTCATTTCTTTTATTGTGAAGTACTTTTCTCATCCAGGGCAAAAGGGCAGGTGCTTCAGCACTTCACTTCAGTGTCTATCTGTGCTCATGGCTGACAACAGTAGTCTACGGTGGATTCATGCTTTGGATGCCCATACCTAGAATAGAGAGTTTAGTCAATCAGTTTAATCAATGAAGTTGAGTTGATCTTTGTAGGACATAACTGGCTGAAAGAAAAGAACTACTGAGCAAAAGCAGTCCTTTTATATGGTGAGAGTAACATTTAAACATATTCAAACAAGACTAGTACTCCAAATATTTTCACCAATATGCACAGCGAAGGGAAGAGTAAAGGTGCTAAAGAATTACCTTAAGGTCACTGAACTAAAGGAAAGAGTGGCATCCAACAATTTATTTAGGGATTTGGTATTGTCGACAATAATTGGGGAGGGCTTCGTAACAAATTTAAAAAATATTTTTGTTTCAACACTTGATCATATGCGGTTGGTGCTCTTTTTCAGTACATGATCCATAGGAAGAAAAGAAAGCTTAATGTCTCCAGATTTATCTCTCGACCTGAGCATCCTCCATTTGCTCTGATTCACATAGTCACTCCAAGCTTTACAGGATACCTTTTGAATTTTAAGGTAGCCATGGCACAGGTGTGAGAATACCTAAAAGTAACCCCCCCCCCCCCTTCACCTCTCTATTGTGCACTGTCAAGCATAAAGCTGGAGTGATATTGATGTGTCTGCGTACACCTGCCTCCAGCGCCGGGGCTGATTTACAGTGCAGGCTCCTGCTTGCCTTTGCACCTATGTAGCACAGATGGATGTGTCAGGCTGATGTGATTTCTTTGTGTGCAGGATGTAAACTGTGTTAATAAGGAGGAATATGAAGAAACCCACAGGGGAAGGAGCAGACATTAAGGTGTGCAGGAAAACACTTCTTTGTTGGGAGTCTAGCGGTTCTCAAAAGTGTACAGCCCACTGCAAAAATACCAGAATTTAGTGGTGTAAAAATATCAGACTGAGATATATAATTCTCAAGCTTTACCCCCCCCCCCCCCCTTTAATGTAACATTTATCTATCAGATTTTAAATCAGAATTAAATCTGCAACAAGGGAGATGTTTCTTAGAATGCTGAATCAGCCTGGGTTCAAACCCATTGATTTAATGCCATATTAAAGCTAATTCTAAGTCAGCTTTCAAGTTCAGTCAGACACTTTAAAATGTTCCATTAATGGAGGTGTTTGAGTTTGGCATCTAGGGTTTAATCTCATCACTCCATGACCATCCTGCCTAACATCTCACAGACTGATCAGTGCATCTTCTGAACATGTCTACCAAATGTCAGGTAGTGGGGAGAGGGTTCCTGACCCCAGCGACTAAATGGTGGCACTGAGGTGGTGGAGGGGTCTTCAGAGAAACAAGCAGACGTTGGTGTCAGGTCTACAGCAGCCGTTATGAAATGCATGGCACAGTCAGATGCTTGGCAGCTTAAATACACCACCCAATTTGTGAGGGTATGCCTGATATATTCTGCAGAATGTTTGAAGATCACAAGTGAAGCAGCTGCACAAGTTGGATCGACTGTCTGAACAACAGTAGCTTGCAGGTGTTGCTTAATTCTTGTTCACAGGCTTTGTTGGGTTATTTTGCTGATTTCTCACAGATTTTGTTCTGGACTCTTGCTAGACTGTTGCATTTGGAGACACCTCTTGGACTCGATGGGAAGCTTAAAGGTATAGAGCCACGTTATATGCTTCAAAAAAGACCAAAAAATGGTTTGATCATGATAAAATAAGGTTATATACACAAAGCCTCCATTTTAACAATCCTTTTGGTCCTTTTTATGGATAGAAATAGCCTCCCGCACTGGGTGTGATTAGCAGATATGAACAGACGTGGCGCCAACTAGCGACAAATCGCAGAACTGTCATGATGCCGGTCTGCTTAATTAATAAATCAAAATTAAATAATGCCGGACCGAGCCTGACCTTCTGCAATGCCTCGCAGTAAAGCGTCAGCTCGGCGTGATCGAAGACCGTTATTAACTAAATAAACCGATCTAACAGTAATGTTGAGAGCCTTATATCACAACATTTACTCACGTCAGTGAACTTTGCGGACACATCTGAGCCTCAGCAGGTTTAGCGTCCGCTTCAGTGAACACCAACATTTATAATCTATCTCCAGCGACATTCCAGTCTTTTCCCTCTTGGAATCATATATTTTTTTGCGTTTTTTTTTCCCCCCCACGAGATCTTGAAACATTCTTCATTGTTTCGCCTGGAGATGCTAATAGCTGTTAGCCGCTTCCTTGTTTAAATGAAAGTTTAAATGAAAGCATAAAGAATGTTCTTTTAAAACTTTTACAAAGTTTTATGATCTTTTGAGAGTCCCTCTACAATTTTTGATCAGAAAGAAACTTTTTGATTGGCTGCACTGCAAAAAGGGAACTAAAAGTAAGTCCAATTAAAATGTGTATATTTTCTCTTGATTTTAGCAGCTAAATAATAGTATTTGCCAGTGGAATGAGTATTTCTGCCCCTAAAATAAGATAATTAGATATCCTGCACTTGAAAGAGGATATTGGTGAAGAAATGTTCTTATTTTAAGCGCAAAACTCTTATTCCATTGGCAAATATTCTCTTTTAGCTGCTCAAATCAAGGAAAAATACCTTAATTTCCAGAAAATCTTACTTACTTTTAGTTCCCTTTTTGCAGTGTGAAAATAATTTCTAACCTAAATTGGCTAGTGGTGGGAATACTTTTGGCTGTATCTATACATGTATGCACTGAATCATGTTCTCTATGTTTAGTACTGAAATGTCATGAGAGAATAAAATGAAAGTTTTTTCTGCAGACTGCAGTCTGTTTTATAAATCACAGATCGCCGTCCTTCACGGTTGAAAAATGCTCCCACTCTGCATTTTACACTTAAAGTGTAACTCACCTTAAAATGAGCTTTTGTTATGCAGGTAAACCATATAAATGTGGCATAAGGGTGCTACTTTAATGCTACTGTGCATTTTTTTATATATATTTTGATGGGAACTTGTTTAGTTTCCCCTTTCAACCCTCTTAGGCTATTACAGTTGTAGTATATAAACCCAATAATTTAAATGGTCCATGCTTTTATCATCATAGCCCACAACCTAGGGCTGTGGTGCATTTGGTGCAATTTGCACCAATTGTTTATTATACTTAATGCATATTGAGCCCCTCTCACCTAGCTTATAGACATGATTACACATTTAGACTTCGTTTCAAGGAAATTATTGTTCAATAAGGCTACACTTTTCTTTTTGATTTTAGACAGTGATTCTCAACTTTTCACCCATGAAAAAGTTGTTGTTCAAGGTTAGCGTGACTTTATGGTTTGTCATAAAAAAGGTGTGCATTTAATGCCTCATAAAGATATCCTTTAATGAATTACCAGCTGCCAAGTAAATGCCTGTGTAAAAAAATCTATAGAATAAATAAAAAAAAGAAGAATGCCATGTTGTACATCCTAAACACTTCTCCTGCTTTTGAGTTGATGAACACCAAGTACACCAGGTGTCATAGGTATTACAAAAGAAATTGAAGTTTCACAATTTGAGTCTCTAGGAAAATTATGAAATATTTCCTTGTGACATGTTTGTTAGTAGTGGTTTGGCAACTATTTCATGACAAAAAAAAAAAAAAAACTTTAAACAAATTCTCAAAGCGCTTTTGAAAACTGGATTGTAGCCAACTCCTGGTTTGTTTTAGTGATAAAGTTAGTTAGTGAAGTAATGTTTTTCACGGTAGGGCTGTTGTATTCAGTGTGATTTGTGGTGTTTGATTCCTGCTACAAATTGCATTTCTTATGAAGGAAAAGGTTAATATTTATCCTGATCTAACCAGAGCATCTTCGCATGTTTGATGGTTCTGCTAAGGAATTGCAAAGAGGACTTGAAAGGCTTCTGTCAAAAATAGTTTTCTTCTTTTCACTCTTCTGTAAAGGACCAGATTTGTGTGTAACTATATCTAATAGCTGTCTGTAAACAATATTTTCCCACCTGAGCTGCGGAGCTTTACAGCACCACTGACTTACTGTGGGCCTCTTGGCTACATCTCTGATTACCTGGCCTGGAAGCTTAGATGGATCCTCAAATCTATATATATATATATATATATATATATATATATATATATATATATATATATATATATATATATATATATATATATATATATATATATCATACTATTTCCATTTCCACAATATGGACTGAACCTTGCTCTGTGAAATGATCAAAGGTTTAGATAATGTTTTATAGCATGACCTTTCAAGTGCTCCACAACTTTAGACCTGACCTTTCTGTTCTTTGGTCTATGTGATGATGTTCAGGAGAAGAAACCTTTAAGGCCTTCGAAGATCAGCTGTAATAATACTGTGATCAAATTTGGTTATACGGGAATTTTTTTTAGGTGTGTAACAGTAAAGGTGCCCTGCATACAAACACAAACCCCTCTTCTAAACTTTTTATTTTACAGTAAAAAATAATGTTTGTATCATTTTCCTTTCACCTCCTTTCTTTGTTTTGATTTATCACATAAAATCCCAGCAGAGTACCTTGAAGTCAGAGACTGTAACATGACTGAATATTAAAAAAGGACCAGGGGTGAAAATACTTCAGCAAAACCCAGTAATGACAGTCTTTACAATGAGAGGTAAACTTGAAATTACATAAAAATGTTATGGCCTGTTTTGTCACAACAAAATAGTACCGTAGCACTACTGGATCACGCTTATAGAACGAGTCCCATCAACCTGTAAACTACAAGCATAATAATACACAGGGCAGAGATATTCTTTAGTTTAAACCATTCCTCGTTGAACCTCTTCAGGTCAACTGGTCTGAATCTCATCACCTTTTTTTCACCTTTTTTTGTCTCCAAATCTTGACGTGCGAGCTTAAAGTTTAAGCTGTGTAGAATCAGCAGGGTTAGGCGTTCGTTTTTGAGAGTGCAGCAAGTTATTCAAATCAGTATGGGGCAGAGAAGAGTTGACGTCATGTACCTGTCAAAGCTTTTTTATAGATTTTTTGTGCAGTTCAAAATTTTCGCTTGCAGTTTCTTAGTGTTTTTCTTTCCCTCTTAACTTGGGGGAGGTGATCCTCTCCCTTGCATTCCTGAAAGCTTTGATTGTAACAGTGAGTGGGCACTTTAAAAAAAAAACAAAAAAAAAAACCCTCAAACATCTAAGGTTAGCGGAACCATGATAAACAGAAATCAACGTTTCATCTTCACAGAGTCATACGTTATCCATTTAAAATATATCACCAGCAAAATGAAACACCTGCTAGTCAATCTTTTTCACCGATCTGTTTAAGTATCGCTCTAGATAATAAAGTACCTTTCGCCCTGCAGCTTGTGCTGCCTCGTCAGTTTCAGGGTCAGGCAAGGAAAAAAAAAACAACAAAAAATGCCCTGCTGAGATCTAAAAGTTTTGCTAAGACTGAGAACAAATAGCTTACATTTATCACAGCGACCGTCGTTCCCATTTGATTCCACCTGTTCAGTCTAACCCGAGTGGCAAATGATGACTCAGGTTAGTCAGTTTATTGTGGGATGGGTTAAAGTTTAATGGCTCTGCGATATAAATGAATCACCTATGAGCTGCTGGGAAACAGACACTGCTTGCAGCTGAGGCCTAAAGAAGAATCAGGGTAAGACCTGTTTTCCTTTTTATCACTAAACAAGTAAATTAATCCTTCAGTTTGTATATTGTTTATGTAGAATCTAAGACTGTGAACGGAAGTCAGGATAGTCTTTAATAATTAGAATGTTCCTAATATAGCCAGATGTGAAAAAAAAAACAGGAATGTATTTTCTACGAGCGATTTTAACATGCAACACTTGTTCAATTAAATCAGTTCACTCTGTTACATAACCTGAGTGTACTGCTGTGACAGAGCAAAGATTCTGCTTGACAGTAGGCTTTAGGGGATACACATAAAACACCCTAGACCTTTTTTCTGCTGTCATTTGTGTTTTTGGTCTCTAAAGTACAAAAAGTTCAGTACAGTGACTGCAGAGCTAAAAAAAAAATCAGTCTGCAGAGTCATAACTCACTCAACCAACTTAATGTGTGCTTTACTATGTTACCAAAAGTGATGGTTACATGGTCCTTTAGCCCTACTGCTTACTCCTTATTTACGTAAAAACAGGACTATTCTGATACTTATATGAACAGAAATGCAACAATAATTCCTAGAGTGGCGAAATAAATTAATTTTTACAGTTATGATAAAGATTTCCCATCGCATAGGTTTGCTGTTATTAAGATTTAAGCAAAAGCAGAAAACAAGAATCTGCTAAATATATTATAATGCTTTCAGAGGCTTCGTGCATAGAGCATTAGTAACTTTTTTGCAATTCATTTCTTCACATGATATGTCGCAAGCTGAAACTGGCTGGTTACTTTCGTAGGCTGTCTGCTCAGGTAGGGCGCTGCGGATGGCTGTTAACGGACAGGCCACTCCTGGCTTATCACCTGTGGTTTTAAAACAGCGTTTCCCAGCAGCAACCAGTTCTGGGGGAAGACTTGAATCTTCTTTTTTATCTAGGTTCATTACTGTAAATTTCCTTTTGTTAAAAATAGCAAATTTGGTTTCCACAGATTATCTAAGATTAAACTAAAATTATGTAAATCATTTTGAATTGCTAAATATTGCGTAATCAGATTTAAACCTGTTATTTTGAGAAAAAATTCAGAAAAGGGGGAGCTGGTCAGCAGACTGGCAGTGTGCACAGCGTGTGTACTCTGTTCTCCATACTGCCAGGTAAAAATCACGTATTCCTTAATATACTGTTAGCAGGATAAATGATGATGATGATTAGTCACAATCACGATGATTAGGACTTTGTGTTTTTGTATTTGTGTTGTATTTTAATTTTTATCTGTGTTGCGTTTTGTTCAAAATATATTCCATATATCATACATAACAATTATTTGTTCCAATACTATAATACCTCCCTATAAATGACAGCAACAAGGAAATGCAAATAAAAACATTGTTTTTTTCAGAGGTACCTGACAATCTGTAAATGTCTCGAATATAAGACCAACTTCAACACGGATACAAAATTACTATTCTTAACATACGGTTTAACAACAAACTCACTTTGAGAAGTAATAACATTAGGCCACACCCCATGGCACATATTTTTGTTAATTTTCAAGCTTTTACCAATATGTCTCCTCAATTTGGCGTTCCACACCAAACTAAACTCAAGGTTATGTTTATCACTTTGACAATCACTTTCACGTGTTCTACGTCTTTTTAGTAGGACCGACACACAAAGAAGAACTTGGAGGCAGCAATGATAATTAAAATGTTGTACTGCATAAAACAAAAAAAACAAAAAAGAAAACCAGAAGCTTATAGCCAGGAAACAAGGAGGAGGGGAACTGCGAAGGATGCAACGGAAGGAAGCAGCTGGAAACCATGAAAATTAAGGAGCTTAAAGGGGACATATCATGTAAAATCCATGCTTTTAGCCTTTAAATACATTTTGCTGTGTACTTGGAGTCTCTAGGAGTGCAGGCAATTTTAATTTAGTCTGTCCAGGTGCTGCATAGATATCTTTTGATTCTCTTTGGGTCATATTTTTCAAGCCATTCCAGTTTTCCGTTCTCTATTATGTTTTGTTTTTTCACAATTACGTCACAGTATTAGCAAAGCTGCTAAACAAGGTCATGGACATCCAGGGTTACCATTTTTATTTTACTACAATTTTGTAGTCCAAGCTCAAGGTTGCTAAAGCTACAAGTGGATAGGTGAAAATCTTCTGTCATTAGGCGAATTAACCCACACAACTAACCACACAACGCTGAATGGGGTGGAGTGGAACACTTTCCGAACCTGAAGTGGGGTGCAGAGGTTTTTTGTTTGCATTTAAAAAAACAGCACCAGAACAATTTGCTCTCAGATGTGCCTTAGAACAGGGGTAAAAGAGGGTCTGTGGGGCAACAATAACGAGAAATTGAGACCAAAGCATTGCTGTTAACAGGAAGCCATTTAAAAGCAAGATATGTGACCTTTTAATCCTGAAGAGAGGGAGGAAAATGACAATTAGACCAGGTGTGCATAATCAGTGTAGAATACTACACAGCTGTGGGGGGAAACAGGGAAAACGAGGGAGATTAATAAGAACAGGTAACGGAGCTAAATTAGACAAGTAAGCATATAGATATATGGTAAGACACCCTAAACAAAAATGAACACAGAGAAATTAAGTATGTATGGCAAGACCTTAATGACAATAATAAACCCAGAAAAATCAGGAAACAAACACAAAAGTAAACAAAAACACAAAAGCTAGTGTCTCATAAGAATCATTTATGTGCTCTTTTATCAAAGGCAGTGTTTAAGTTTTACGTTTACAATTGTGTGTTTTTTATCCTTCGTCAGACATCAAATTGCTTAGTTCCTGAATATTCAAAATGGTCAAGAAACTAATAATAGTGGCCCTTGCAGTGCTGCTGTTAGCATGTGTTGCCACATTTCTGGGAGTTTTCTTTGGTGTGAAGAAAGAAAATGGTTACAGGAAGGCAGCTGTGGCAGCAGATGCTGGACGCTGTTCAGAGGTGGGCAGGTAAGAGCTTGTTTTCTACAGTAGTAGAATGACAAACTTGCTTTACTTAAATCTGTGACCACCTAAACAGAGGTTAAAATCATCCTAATCTGCTTTTTAATGCTTTTTACCATAGGGACATACTAAAGAAAGGGGGATCTGCAGTGGATGCCTCTATTGCTGGGTTATTATGTGTTGGATTAATGAATGCTCACAGTATGGGCATAGGAGGAGGCCTTTTCTTCACCATCTATAATGCAACAACTGGTAAAACACACATTTCCCACTGCAACATGTTCACATCTCTGCATCGCCACAAACCCAACAAACTCAGGTGAATCACATGTGACTTTTATACAGGGAAAGTTGAGGTCATTGATGCACGGGAGACCGCGCCACGCAATGCAACAGAGAATATGTTTGGGAACAGTACAGAATTATCCCAGAAAGGTAAGGTTTAACCAGTGAAGACATGGAATTAACCAGAGGTTAAAAAATGTAAAATGTCCTCCACATTTATTGGTTCCCTTGTAAAGAAATGATTAAAAAGCCTTAAAATGCAATATAGGTGCAGCTCCATAAATTAGAAGATTATTGAAAAGTGCATCTACTTCAGTAACTATATTCACCAAGTGAAACACATAATATGGAAAAATAACATAAATACATGTTTTCAAGTCGTCATTTATGTTAATTATGATGATTTTCAGTTTAAGCTGATTAAAACATGATATTTAGGTGTAGAATAGGACATCTGATCAATACAAATGCATTTTTAACACAGATGCAGGCTTCATGAAAAGTAATACCTGCTTAAAGGTTGTTTTTCCAAAAAGTACTTTTATTCTGATAAATAATTGGAACACCTATTATAATTCACTGACGAGTACCTAAATGATCTCTTAAATTTGTAATTTGAGCAAATGAGGGCATGTGCAGACCTATTTTTTTTTTTATTTTTTTTTTTTTTGCTATAAACATAACTTTGGCTCAAAAGTTTGGGATCACCAAAATATGCAATGATTTCCAATTGAACTCACATTTCATTAATTACATAACGCATAGACAGCACAGGTAAGACATTGACAAAGCCAGAAGTAATGGTTTGTTCAAGAAATGATAATTTTCCTTTCAAACTTTGCTTTCATCAAAGAATCCTCCATTTGCACAACCATTACATCCTTGCAGACATTTGGCATTCTAGCTGTCAATTTGTTGAGGTGATCTGAGGAAATGTCCCCCCCCCATGCTTCCTGAAGCCACTCCCACAGTTTGGATTGGCTTGATGAGCATTTCTTACGCACCATTCGGTCAAGCTGCTCCCACAACAGCTCAATAGGGTTGAGGTCTGGTGACTGTGCTGGCCCCTCCATTATAGACAGAACCGCATATTGACAGTGTCTCCACTTTATTCCTGATTAGTTTACTGGTATTTTCATTGAAGAAAATGGTGCTTTTCATTTAAAATATAAGGACATTTCTAAGTGACACTAAACGTTTTAGCAGTAGTGTAATTGCATTACTTTCAGGAAGACGTTGTGCTGCTGCAATTACTAATTATTATTTTAAGCCTTTTTACTCATACTTACCAGGAGAGCCATTAAATGTTAACTGGGCTGAATGTTTTTAGATATATATTTTAGAGATAAAATAGAAAAACATACAAAGAATACCCCCCCCGCCCCCCTTTTTAACTGTTTATTGGTCTTTAGGAGGTTTGTCTATTGCTGTCCCTGGAGAGATTCGAGGCTATGAGATGGCCTACAAGCGACACGGCAAACTGCCCTGGAAAGACCTGTTTCAGCCAAGCATCGAACTTGCTGAAAAAGGATTTCCACTAGGCAGGGCTCTAGCGACGGCTATTGCCAGACACAAGAAGACCATCCTGAACGACACAGCCCTCTGGTGAGAGGCATCACCTTTAATTAACTCTCTGTTCCCTAGATAACCTTCTCTGTCTCACTAGATTTTTCTTGTCCTCTTTCAGCGAAGTGTTTTGTGGGAAAACCGGCGATGTGTTAAAAGAAAATGAAATCATTAGATTCCCCAAACTGGCAGAAACGTATAGGAGAATAGCCGAGAAGGGGGCCGAGGAGTTTTATACAGGACAACTGGCAGAGGATCTTGTGAAAGACATTCAGTCTGCAGGTATTATTTCTTTTAACTATTTTGGCATTTATGTTTCATATTGTTCCCAGCGACATTAACTTGTAAAAAGACCCGTTTCCCTTTGAACTATCTGGCATTTTGCTTTGCTACAACTATAAACTTCAATGTATTTTAGTGGGATTTTATGTAAAAGACCAGTTGATCGACAATTAATGCAGCTGAACAGTGCAACAAAAAATGTAAAATGGTTTTCAAACCTTTACAATATAAAATTGTGTTTTGAGGTGTGTCTCTAATTTTTTTGCACAACTAAAGACAAAACAATTCTGCATATTCTTCTTTGTAAAACACCTGAAGCTCTTGCAGATCAGATGGAGGGGATGCAAAACATTACTTAAACGTATCCTAGGAAAGCTGCCTCTAAAGCACACAGACTGACAACATTGTGACTGACATTCACAAACTTTAAAATATTTAACTGGGTTTCTTGCCAAAAACTCTCATTTGGAACTAGGCTTGGACTTTAACTAGACCACTGGAACCAATGAAAATGGGTTTAAAACATTCCATTGTGCATCTGGCTATATGTTTAGGGTAATTTTCCTGCTGGAAGTTGAAGACCCTCCCCAGTCTCAGGTCTTCTCCAGCTTCCAGCATGTTTTTGTCTACCTGGATGTCATGCTTTTGTCAACTAATCAGCCTCTCTGTCCCTGCTGAAGAGACAAATCCCCACAACAGGATACTACCACCAGTGAAAAGTCTTTTTACTTCAAAGTTGTCTGCTACTTTCTAATCTTTCACAAAAAAAACACCAATAAAATATACTTTGTGGTTGCGGCGACAAAATGTAGAGAAGAGTTTTAATTATAACTACCTGTAATTTAGCCTGTTTTATGAATGCGAACAAAAACTGACCTTATTTGTAAGAAGTTTCAGCAACATGTGTAGGTCTACTGAGTAGACTCTGCTTTGTAAGTCATTTGCTAGGCAGAGGAATCCTGTTTTCAGTTTATAAATTTCCTTCTTAAGAATTTGCTTGCAACTGAGGTTCTGCAACAACTCTTAATGTTTTGCAAAATGCTAGAAAAGGTTCAAGTTCAGTTCTATTTTTTTTGTGTCTACAGATTAAAACTAAGTATATTATTTGATCTTTGCACTATGAGCTTCTCTGCACCTCCCATTTGCAGGATAAGGATTATTTGTTTCCCTTTTCCTGCTCCGAAATGCATTTACGCTTTTTTGTCAATCCATGTTTAGGCGGCATCATCACAAAAGAGGATCTGAGGGATTATGCGCCTATCTTGGATGAAAACCCTTTAAGGGTGAATGTGGGGGAGTATTCCATGGTTGTTCCCAATGCCCCCGCTAGCGGCCCTGTGCTATCGCTGATATTAAACATCCTGAATGGTAAGCCTTGATGCACCGTCCAAAAACATCCTGAGTGGGAGAGAATGTGTTTCAGTGTGAGCTGCCTTCCAGTCACTCACACAGAAAGGAGTCATCTCTGAGAGACTTCTGTACAGGAAATCCTCTCTTTTGACTTAATTTAACCAGGATGGGTTATGTAACAGGGAACTTTTTAAGAGGGATGTGCTCTATTCTCCCTTTATATGGTATAAGAGGTAGAATAAACCCTTATGGTTGATTGATTAAAATGTTACTGCTTTTAAACTATTATAAAGATACCTTTAATCAAATCACTAGTGTGTTTTTTTGTTTTGCTTCATCGTTAATTCTTTCTGTATATGTCATCTGTCTGATTTAGCTTGTTGTTGGCTGGAGCATAAAATTCAAACTGCTGGTATGTGAAGACACCGTTACGCTGCCTCAGCTTGGTGTCAGAGCAGTGACAGTATCTGCCGCAGAGGATTAGAAACTTTCCTCTGAAATAATTAATCATCAAAACCCTCTCCCTTTTCCTTAGACTGTCCTCCCACTCACTGTACCCCTCTGCCTCAGACACCCGAACAGTAATCCCACAAATATACTTCTAATTGGACACAGCTGACTTGTTCAAGCCTGACTCGCATTTCAGTCACTGTGAAGTAAAATGTCCTCACCCCTGCTGATTTACTGTGAATCCTGCTTCTGTCCCACAGCTAAGACCAAATAAGTCCTGAACAGTATTCCCTCTGGGGGCTTTGACCTCAGACTATCCCACATGTGGGACTAAAGTCACGTGCCAAGTCAGATTCTTCCTTTGTCTACTCAACCTAAAAGAATGAAAACAGATGATAAAACGCTGATTAGTAATCAAGGGCTGTGGCTGGTTGTGATTGTTTACAGGGTACAACTTCAGTGCAGACAGTGTGGCGACCAAGGAGAAAAAGATCCTGACCTTCCATCGCATTGTGGAGGCCTATCGTTTCGCTTATGCTAAGAGATCTTTACTTGGAGATCCAAAGTTTCTCCAGATTGATGAAGTAAGTTAATTCACTGGTACTGTTAGCTTTGGTGGCAAATATGCTGTTATCACAAAGTGGGGGGAAAAAAAACCCTTAAAGCTAGAGCTTTGTTAACCTTTCCAAGAAAATGAAACAAAGGAACACAATACATTGTGTCTACAGAGTTAGCCACATGTGTTCTCTGTAGGGAACTAGATGGAAAAAGAAGATTGCTATTTAGATATTCTCTGAAACATACCAGTCCACTGATAGCACAACCTTGTGACTCAAGAACCACATATCCAGACCACATTTTTACAGAACAGAGGAGAACTCTGTGTCATATGTAAATATATCAGCTAAATGACTGTTCTCATTGGCACCAAATCCTACATTATCAGAAAACAAAGATTGTATATACAGTGAAAAAAACAACAAGCAAAGAAATAAGTCAAGATATCAGGATAGACGATAGTGGCCCAATATGACTAATGAATGTTCTCCATATGTATGTGTGGGTTCTATTCTTGGTACTCTGCTTGTGTTAATTTATCTCTATATTGCTTATATCTATGACCGTGTGTGTTCATGGATGTTTGTCCTCTAATATGTCTCTGCGCTGCCCTGTATTTTGAGCTGTCCACAGTGTGTCCTCTAGCCCAAAGATAATTAACTCCAGTCCTCAAGGGCCGGTTTCCTGGAACCTCTAGATGTGTCCCTGATCCAATACACCTTTATCAAATGTTTGAATTGGCTCCTTGGAATGGAGTCAATGGCTCAATCCGAATAACCTTATAGAGTAAAGACTCTTCAGCCAAAGCGGAAGTGCGTCAGCGGTCACCATGAGAAGTGCTGTCTGAATAGTGCTGTCAGTAAGGAAGGAGGTAGGAAAATTAGCCCGAATGATCCCTCTCGTGGCTAGTTTTGCCGAGGAACATTGTGACTTCCCTTACCGACGCTAAGAGCCCTTTAGGTATCCCACCTTCCTTTGTGTGACATGACGTATAAGCACAGCCGCCTCACGGAAATCAATCAAAATATCCAAAGAGATGAGAGCACGCACTTTGTAGTTCAGTTTCGGAAGGCTGTAGGCACAGATTTGACTCGTACCTTTCCGTCACAGAATGACGTCAGAGTTAAAGGCTGTCCGAATTCGACACAGCAGCCCAAAGCTCCTTTCCTCCCCACGATGGAGTTCTTTCTGTTGACCCTGTGAAAGTTCAAGGAACAGGAGCTAGGAGCAGGAGCTAGAAGCTCTTATTAAGGGTATTCAGATTGAGCAGACTTCTTAGAGTCCTGCTAATGACCTGATTATTTGACTCAGGTGTGTTGCAGCAGAGACACAAGAAAGTTTCAGGACACCAGCCCTCGAGGACTGGAGTTGATGCTCCTTGCTCTAACCCCAGATGGATAAACGGGTATAGACAATGAATATATGCTTTTATTGGGGCTGCAAACCCTGAATCCAAAAACAAAATGTTGCAACAGATAATATTACAGGTTGGAAAGTAGTCACACTATAGCTCTGTGTTATTGTAATTTTTTGTTTTGTTTTTTTGGTTTAGCATAGGTCTTAATGCATAACTTAATGCATAACTTAATCAAATTAAATCTTTGTATTCCAAAAGTTGATTCAGAACCTGACCTCCACTTCTTACGCTGATATGATTCGGAAGAAGATTACGGACAATACCACACATCCCATGGATTACTATGAACCACAGTTTTACCTGCCTGAAAACCATGGAACATCCCACCTGTCCGTTGTATCCGAGGATGGGAGTGCTGTGGCTGCCACCAGCACCATAAACCAATAGTAAGACCTCCAAATTAATTATTTATTATTTATTTTGGCTATAACGCCTGGAGATCTGATGGGTAATTGTCTTCCTGCAGTTTGGGCTCAAAAGTCATGTCAAGATCTACAGGAATTATTCTTAACAATGAGATGGATGACTTCAGCTCTCCATACATTACAAATGGATTTGGCGTTCCTCCTTCCCCGAGCAACTTCATCAAGCCAGGTAAATTATTTATGCAACGACAAGTGGTGAACCATCAGAGGCTGCAAAGTATGCTGAAAAGGTCTTATGTAGACCCAGACATTTATAAAAATGTGTTTTCTTTAAGCTTCTTTCATTAAATGAAACAAACCAAAGGAACTTCTTTATAATATAGAGGGGCCAAGCAAACACCTTAATATCCCTTGAACAAGAACCAAAAACCTTTATGAATTTTAAAGGAATTTCATGTACTTAGAGTGCAACTTTTTCGGATGTAAAAGCATAATTTTGCCCCCAGACAAATTTTTAACATTGGGGTTAAGTGCGCTGTTCCCAAATTAGTAACTATTTTGCTTTATTTGGTGACTTTTTAGACCCCTCTAGTGACTTTATCTAAAAAAAAAAATGTGAGTATTGGTGGCTTCATGTGAAAGCACCAATGGTTCTGTAGTTACTGTCTTGAAGCAGCAGTGAGTGCTGCTGTGAGCCCCGTCCCACTTCCCAATGTGCTGAGTCTTAGAGACAGACAGGTGCAGCTGTCCCGAAAACTTCGTCTGCAGTCAGAGCAAAGAGAGGAGAGAGCAGACCTGCTCTTTTGACTAGCTGTCCTACCCGACAATCTGTCCTACTTTCACAGATAGTCAGAGCACAGACGCTACCGAGGCAAAAGATGACAGAATGGGTGCAGTTTCTGAGTGGTAAAAGGGATGCTAGCAGCATAATTTCTAACACTGGCTAACGTTCAAAGCAGTAACGCTAAACACTATCGATCAATGTTCTCAGCGCTGGCGATCCCAACTCCTGAGTCAGACTCGAAACAGGGGCGTGTGATTGACTGAGATGCTTTTGTGCCCGAACGCGGAGCTATGATGATGAAAGCATGTACAGTTTGAACCAATAGGAAATTCACCTGCAGTAGCAAAGAGCCGCACTAAGATGGTTTTAAAAGAAATATTGTAGAACTAAATAAGTTCACATGAATATGTAAAAAAAATATTGTACAGTAACATTAAATGAGCACCCTTAGACCCAGCTTATAGAGTTTATCGGCGAAAAAAGTTTATATTGGGGTGACGAGTTATACTTTAACCTAATGTTGTGCAGTGCAAGTAGGAGGAAGAAATACCAATGTTTTCAATGTTTTTACAAATATCCAATCCAGTACAACATTGGAGAACACAAGAAAACCAACAGCATCATTAAGACCAAGAAGCGCAGCACCAGAGAGATCAGGGATAAACTGGTGGATAAAAGCAAGAGCAGGTCTCACACTTTAAACATCTCATACAGATGTCTGTACAAATTCTCAGTAATCCAGGTCACGGCAACCATAAACAGGCTTATATCAGACTTTTGCTCAGCATGTTTTCTGAAAATATTTTGACATCGCCTATCCAGAAGTCTTTCTGGCGACTCGCACTTGAGCAATCTGTAGTTTGAGTGCTGCTGTTTCAAAGCACATGGAGGCCAATGCCACTAGGCGCATTCCAAGTCAGATGCAAATCAATGACCCACCTGTCACTTCTTTTGGTTGGTTAGAGGTAGAAAAAATGCTGGGTGAAAGTCCAGTTATCTATGATTTAAGCCTGTATGTGACATCATTTTGTTTAATCCATCCTTTTAAACTGAAAAGAGCATGAAGCTATTATAAACCTACTCTATGAAGACATAAGTCTCCACATTTTCTGCCAGGCAGTGCAGCCTAGAGAGCCATGGTAAATCTGGAGGAGCTGCAAAGATCTGCAGCTAAGGTGAAGAGTATTTTGATGGGGCAACTTTTCCTCTTGCCCCTCAACAAATCTCGCTTCTGTGGAAGAGGGTCAGTGTGGAAAGGAAGTTAAGTGATTGTTTGCAGTTTGTCACAAGCCATGCAGGGGAAACACCAAACCAGTGGAAAGATATGCTTTGATCAGACAGGATCCATTTTTAACCTTTGGGCATTAATGCAAAATGGCAGGTGTGGTAAATAACACTGCACATCGCCACCACCCTGTGATAAAACGTGGTGGTGGCAGCATTATACTGTGGGGATGCCTTTCTTGGGCAAGGATTTGGAAAGGTTTGTGAGGAAGAATGATTTAATTAGATAAAGGGTAATTCTGCGAGAAAACCTGTTATAGGCTGCAAAAAACGTGAGTCTGGGATGAAAGTGCACCTTCCAGCAGGGCAACGAAACTAACCATGCAGTCAGAGCTACAATTCAAAAGAATGTCTCTGTCCAGACCTAAAATCTATTGAGAATCTAAGGCAGGGGTGTTTATCAGTAAAATATTCTGAAAGCCAGTAATTAATCAGAATCAGAAATACTTTAATAATCCCTTGAGGGAAATTACAACCAATTTACAGTTTTATGCTACTTTGCGTTGGTCTGCCATTAAAAACTCAAAATGCATGAGGGAGATTAGTTGTGACGTGGAACTGGAATAATTAATTTCAGAAGACACTCGCATAGCGTAGAACGAGCCTATTTCATTTTTATTTTGACAGAGCTCTGTCTTTGTTTCGCGCTTGAGAAACTTTGCCCATAACAAACTTTATTATGGTTGGTTTGACTTTTAAACCAAATCATTTATTGACATGCAGTCAGCAGGCTAGCATGACAGTAAATGGTTGACATTGCTTATGAATGGTTTCTTCACCTGTCTAGGGTGTTCTGGCTGGTCCATCGAGGATTTTCATAAAAGCATGTAAAACAGTATAAAAGTATTGCACAAGTCAAAGACCTTTAGCAATAAAAAAAAGGTATGAGGGGGATCTGATGTCGTCAAGTTGGGGTTCTGACAAAGAAAAGCCCAGCTAAGATGGGCTACCCTTCACCCCTGGTAGACTTTGTTTGCATCATAATTCATTGTGGTTTCTGTGCATTTGAGGTAAGATTTAAACTATTTTATTTCTTGCTGAAGAGTAGATCGTTCACAAGTTAACTCCCTTCAACTAAAACTGGCTTTCTCGACACTAAGATTGGGTGAAGCATGGTTGCTTAGCTTAAGCTAGGGTCTGCAATATTACTGGAAGTTTCCACAAGTCCCTTTTTGAATAACTGCACATTTCTCATAAACATGAAAACAGTTCACTTCTTGTGACTCTCAGCCATGTTCATACATAAGGAATACATAATGTATTGACTACTTTCAGGATTTTACCCAGTATAACAAAGGGTTTCTGAACAGGATTAACAACTATACCTTTAATCCTTACAAATATCAGAAGTAACAGATATTTGGTTAGAAATCAGCTAAATGTCATTTTTCAAAGTTAGATGTCAACTTCGGTGCAGTTTGTTAAGGGTTGACTGTTAATGATTGATCGATTACTCAGGATAATTTCATGAGTCATGGCTCTGGTTATCAAAAACTAGCACCACTTTTACAAATGCTGAATCACAATGATTTGTAGGTGAGCCAACCACAACACAAATTATAATTTGTTAATCACAAATCAACTCCACGCAGTGCCATCCAGAAGTATTCATACCCCTTGACCTTGCTAAAGTTTTTGTCACACAAACGACAAGCCTCAGTGTTTAATTGGGATTTTGTGCAATATTTCAACATAGAGTAGTGCATAACTGTGAAGGAGGATAATTATGCTTCGTTTTCTCTGTTTTTTATTTACAAATGAAATAATTTAAAACTGTGTTGTATTCAGTCCCAACTCGTGCAAGTCTATTGCCACCAGCTGCTCTCATAAATCGCTTGAATAGTGGTCCAGATCAACCTGCATGGCATTTAATCGCAGTAAAATGCAGTTGTTCAGTGAAAGCCTCAGAGGTTTGTAGGAGGTCATTAGTAAACAAACATCATTATGAAGAGCAGACAGGTCAGGGAGAAAGCTGTTGAAAAGTTTAAAACTGGATTAGACAGATTCAAACCTACCAAGACACGGCCATCTGCCTAAACCTCCAGTATTAATCAGACAAGAAGCTAAAAGGGCCTGTGGAGAAATCTTTGGAGGATATGCAGACGTACCCGTCTCGACACCTTGGGTGGGATCATTTTTCGACAGGGCAGTCATTACTCATGCATTCCACACATCTGGCCTTTCTGCAAGAGTGGCAATAAAAACCGCTAAGAAAATAACAAAGTAAAACTTATGAGAACCCCTGTTTGCATTTCCCCTAAGCCTTAGAGGACACAGCCAAAGGAAACACATTACATAACTCCAAAGTACTTGCATCGGTAATTCTTTAGAAACTAAACACAAATGCATAGCACATGTTTCACATTTTTATTTGACATTAATTTTTTAAACAAATCAACCATGATTCCATCCACCTTGCAGTTGTGCAGTACCTTGTGTCGGTCTGTCTCATAATATAGCAAAAGTGTTTTGTAATTGTAGTATAAAAATCACAGACAGTATGTACTACGTTTAAGTAACAGTTACCCTTTTCCGTTGAGTTACATTTTATTACACAGAAGCTGAATTTTCATCCAATAGATGGGGGAAAAAAAACTGTTACGGCTAAAAATAGGTCTGTTTTCAGTTTGTACAGGAAAGGCAATGTTAATTACTACCACATTTTTTTCTGAATAATATAAACTATATACATTTTATGATAAAACACTGCACATAATTGAGTTTCCAAGCTACAGGCTAACTGAGCTTGTAGGATCACCTCCTTAGACCAAAACTGCTTTTTTTTCCTTCTATGCAAGCACGTCTTAAATGGAAGCAAATGACAAAAAATACCTTAAAGAAACAAGGGGTATCTCAGAATAATAAACATGTTATGTAATGAGCTGGTTTTAAAGTGTTGGCTTCTTAGTTCAAATTAGGTTAATTTCAGCAGTCAGATTGATCGGTTAGGCATTTTGAGGGACCTTCCACATGTGTAATTTAATTTGCATAATATTAATTTTATTTAGACTCTGAGATTATACACATAACTAGAAACTTGCCTTATTTTTAATTTAATTGTCAGAATAAATAACCCTCAGATACTCTTAACAGGGAAAAGGCCAATGTCTTCCATGTGTCCAACAATCCTTTTTGACAAGAACAACAATGTTAAGATGGTGGTCGGAGGTTCAGGAGGAACAAAAATCACTACTTCAATAGCTCAGGTAAAGCACATGCTGACCCAAAAAACCTAAAGATGTGTACGTTTACTGTATTTTACAATGTGGGGTTTGTTTACTGTTTTGAAGGTGATTCTCAATGCACTGTTCTTCGATTTCGATGTTGATAAAGCCGTCATAGACCCAAGGATCCACAACCAGCTGAGTCCCAACAGCACTGTGGTGGAGCCGGACTTTGACAGAGTGAGTGTTGCTGATTTATGCAGCTAATATCCGAGAGGTGTGGGAAGAATGCACTGTGACAAAGAAAAAGATTTTGCAGCTCAGTTTAAATTAGAGGGCTGCACAGTGGGCAGCAATGCTGTCTTGCAGCAAGAAGGTTATGGGTACTGGGTTCAAATCCAAGCATGAAGGGTTGGCATGTTCTCCTCGTGCATGTGTGGTACTCTTTCCGGGTACTCCAGCTTTCTCCCGCAATCCAAGAACATGACTGCACTTAACCACACAATGTGGCCAGTGCAGGATCTGGGATGAAACCTGAAGCCCTGGGCGAGCACCTCATGAATTTATCTAAACATAGGCTGCATCCAAATACCCTTAAAAATATCTCCTGCTCCCAGCTCTTGTTCTTTGACCTTTTACAGGGTCAATGGTAAAAACTCCATCCTGGGGAGGAAAGGAGCTTCAGACTGCTGTGCTGATTCACAGCCTTTTACTCCGACGTCATTCAGTGTCGGAAAGGCACATGGATGATGTGAGTCAAATCCAAGCCTACAGCCTTTGGAAAATGAACTACAAAGTGCGCTCTCTTCTCTCTGGACATTTTCGTTAGTTTCCAGGAGCTGGGTGCTGCTTATACGTCGTGTTGCACAAAAGATTGTGTGATTCCTTATAGCTCCTTGGCGCTGGTAAGGGACATTGCAAAGTTCCTATTAGATGCTAATTTAGATGCGGGAGGAAACATACAGGTTCCTTTTCCTACTTCTTTCTTTAGTGACGCACTTCCACTTTGGCTAAAGAGTCCTAACTTTATAAGGGTATTCGGATGGACCCATAGCACTAAATCGCACTTGAGAATAGAAGAAAATAAATACCAGGTTAACATGTGCAGCAGCGAATGTCAGGCTCAGTTTGATTGACAGCACTATCATGCCTCCTGAGAACCAACCACATTCCAGGAAATCCTCTCAGATATGGGATGGAGGGAATTGCTGTACAGTCCGGGCCAGGAAATCTGCTCACTCTGATATTGGAGGCAGACCAGGGGGGCCTATACTCAACACAAGGGGGCAACAACTGCTCACTGGATGCATTTACAAATAAATGTTAATCTGTTGCTGGTGCATCCACCTTATAATGCCACCCTGGGGCAATAGCCAATATAGTTTTGACAATATTAAAACTCGCCACTGACTGTAGCCATGTAGCCATACAAACACTTCTAGTATAATTATGCGTGGATGTTTATACACTTTTCTTTTAAAGGATTTTTATAGTTAGTCCTTTAACTGCTACACCAAGAAAAACTATGATCTATCTATCTATCTATCTATCTATCTATCTATCTATCTATCTATCTATCTATCTATCTATCTATCTATCTATCTATCTATCTATCTATCTATCTATCTATCTATCTATCTATCTATCTATCTATCTATCTATCTATCTATCTATCTATCTATCTATTGCATTTCTTATTCCCATGTGTGACTAATAACGACAACAATCAATTATTTTTCTATTACATACCCTTTCTATTTAAAATTATTAACCTAACCAAATGGTTGAGATGCAATTAATTGTTAAAGTACAAAATTTCAAAAAATAGCAAAACAACATCAAAAGTAACAAAAATTCTCATTCACAAATACCCCAAAATATTCAGATTTCATGTAAAATGTGAAAACACTATAAAACAGTGCAAAACATATTAGAACATTACATTTCTTAACTTTCCAACTCAGCACAAGTCATTGGTGAGACTGTACAAATGCACTGCTGCTTTGTGATTGTTGGATACTTTTCACTCTTGGTGATTATGAGGTTTGTTTTCAAACACAAGAAAACATGGTATATTAGTTTTTTCCACCATGATACACCTTTGGGATATAGGTTGTATCGTCCATCAACATCCGGCTGAGTGAAAGGTTATGGGAAGGCCATTTCAGAATCTCAATATTAGCCAGTTTTATCCATACAAAAACAAACATTAAAACAAAAAAATATATATATTGTGAACTGCTTTAACATGGTAGCAAACTAATGGAATGTTTTTTTTTTCTTTTTGTAAGCCATGTTTGTTGTACTGAAGTTACTGTACAATTTAATTGATGATCCATGCTCTATGTCACAAGACTCAGCAGCTGTTCTCAGTTTTTCATGCTGTCTCTTGTTTTGGCTCACAGGAAGTGTTTGACGGTTTGGCAAAGAAGAACCATGCGACAGAGTACCTCACATCAACAGGAGCTGTGGTCCAGGCTGTGGTGCGTCATGAAAACAGGCTGTACGCAAAGTCGGATCCCCGTAAATGGGCTTATGCTGCCGGGTACTGAGACCATAAATCCTTCCCTGGTTAAAAAGTGTCGTTAGCTGCCTGATCTTTGACACCTTTGCCTCAGCCTGGGAGAGCAGGATCTCGATAGAGGCGAACAACCACCATTACCTGTCTGAGACAATGCATATACGCTTTACAAAACATAGTACTTCTATTAATTCTAATCACTTCTGACTTTAAAGACCAGAACTTATTTTATTCTCATTAACTTATTTGTTGACCATATGTGAAACTTTAGCTTTGGTGATTTTTAACCAATGAAATGTGATACACAAACAGAAGAACCTGTAAAACAGACATTACTTCACTAATAAACCAGTGTTTTTAAAATATATTTTCAAAAGTGTATATAATCTCGTTAGCACTTCTGAGCTGTTATGAAGCTGTTGTTGGTTGTTTAACAGAATTATAAGAGGAGTAACAAAGGGCACAGACTGTAATACGTCAGGGACAAGCTGTTCCAGGGAAAAAAAATAATGACTCAAAATAATTTCCCAACACTCAGAGTGCAGCGACCTACAGTGACCTCATCTCATTATATTTGCTGCTGCTCCCTACAGCCGTATCTTTTATTGGCAGAACTGTGAAACATCAGAAAGTGCTCCTATCACTTTTATTCTCTTTTTAAACCATAAAGCTATTTTACAAAACACTGTAGTGTGAGGAGCCTGTAGCATGCCTATTCACAGGGTAATATTTTCTTCTTATGGGCCTATACTGTCATAGAAATATGTGGCATGGAGGTCAAAAGTTTTCTGTTTTATTGTCTTGTACATTAAATGCATAGTGTTTTTTTTTAAATGTAGTTCTGGGAAGTTATTGCTGGTGAGCGTTCCCCTATGTGTAATAAAAATGTCGAATGGCCTTGAGTTTGTAAAGGAATATGTCCTCAGAGAGATGATAAGCTTTAGCTGATTTCAGAACAACTCAGTTGGAAATTTTTTTACGTCCGTGGGATGAAACACTGTTTTATTGGATATTAACCATCTAAATGTTCACTGTTAAGTCTGTCGCTGCTGTTTCAAAATGTGAAACGTTGACAGAGACAGTCAGCTGTATCAGTCACCCTGACAGTCAGATCACTGGGATTATTTCCAAACAACTGAGGCCAGGGCCCCGTTCTTCGTACATTGCTTAAAACATCCGAGATCAAAGGACACATCCAAGATGACTTCATCTGGCTAATCATGATCCGGCTAATTGGGTTCTTCCAACACACCTGTTGTTTATGATTAGTATGGCTGGATTGAGTTATCTGAGACAACTGCGGCCGAATTTGAGTCATTAATTATAACGACAGGTAACACCTTAAAGTCTGTTAGAGCCAGAAGAGAGGGCTGGCAAAAAGTAGCAGACAAATTAATGTGTAAATACTGTCCATGGTAGATGTTTCTATCACTTTCTACAGTATGAAGTTTGGCATTTAATAATTTCATAATTACTTTGTTCTTTTATGTCAGAGCCTCCACGGAACCTACTAGAACATGGGAACAAGTAAAAGTGAAATACAACAATATTCTACAAAATGGTAGCCTTTAATTATTCTACTTTATTTTAAAAAGCCACTTTTTAGGGCAACAGATCCAATATCCGTGTCATTCCTTAGACACTGGAAGTAAAGGACGCGTGCAAACTGGGAATTTTAACAAAAAATTCTTTATCTATAAAAAATTAAGTTTTGCCTTTTCCAAGTCATACACAGCTTACACGGTAAAACTGTATTGCTCCGTGTCTAGATAATCCATCCGTAGTTTTTTCTAATACAATATACGGCTCGACAAGGAAGCAAGCCTTTCAAAGTAAAACTAAACTTCACAATAAAATGACCTGAACAAATCTTACTGAATATGATAAAAATAAAAAGCAAACCATCATACAAATAACTTAAATAGTTTTCTATTTAAGCTTAAGCTTAAGCCTGCTCTCCAGCAGGCTTAAGCTTGCTCACATGTTGCTATGACAACAAGTCCAAGATGAGTTTCGAAGAACCAAACAATCCAAGATCATGCCAAATTGTCAACAATCAAATCCAGCTAACTGAGTTAGCGACGTACGAAGAACGGACCCCTGGAAAAGCTCAGGAGTGTAGCATGTTTACAGCAGTTGCACCCAGGATAAAATTGTTTTTGTCTTCAGTTAATATCAGGATAAAATAGCATACGTTTAATGCCAATGGTATAATGATACCGCTGTGATATTATTTAATAATGAGCAGTTGTCAAATTTGTTAATAAATAATATATTACTGCAGCAACGACTACTGATTTATTTATTTACTTTTCTTTAGATGGGAAATCTTATTGAGACAGGTGGTCTCATTTACATTTAATAATAATAATAATGTTCTTAAATACATTTTTGGCTTCAACTTTTTGAACATGTTTTGCTTCTTTCTTTTTTTTTGAGGTTTTTACAGCACTTGTGGCTCATTTCTTGTATAGTGGGCTGACAGGAAAGGGGGTACGAGAGAGGGGGAGAGACATGCGGCAAAGGACCACAGGTCAGAGTCGAACCTGGGTCGGCCGCGTCGAGGACTAAGGCCTCCGTACATGTGTTGTGCTCGCTAACCACTACGCCACCGAATCGCGCACCAATGTTTTGCATGTTTTTTTTAAACGCATTTTAACAATTGTGATTTCTATTGTTAACCATGAAAAATTTGCACACTACAATCTTGATCCTAGATATGGTTGCTTGCCTATAGCTATGTTTACATGCACAAAATTTCACAATCAGATTAAAATGTATTCGGACTAAAGGTATACTATGCAACCGGGGTTGATTTTCCAGCTAGGCTCCCCCCAGAGGGTGAAAGTAAAAGTGCACTGTTGTAAAGATGCTCAGCTGTTCTGGTTTCTCCGTCAAGCCAGGCGCAGTTGTTTTGAGCTTAGCAGACAGGCGAACGCAATGAAAAGTAAAAAAAACGGCAGTACAAACAATGACTAACACAGTGAAAGTATGAACATCAGGGTTTCCCGCAACGCTATTTTGGCTTGCCAAATCCACGCTACCGCCCCGCCAACATTCAAAAAAATAAAAATAAAATAAAATAAATAATAATAATAAAAAAACTTGCGGTTCTTTGTTGTTGCTTTCGCGCGTGCATATAGTGAATGGCAGGGCAAAAACACATGGGGTTCTCGCCGTAAAGCAAGACCGACTGGCAGTCTTGCACGAGACTTCTGAGCCTGTGGGTGCGGGCTGAGGGCTCTTGCAATTGCAAGTACGGTATTTCCCCCACAGACCACCAGGGCGGCCGAGAAAACCTTTGTTCGACCTGAAATGACTGATTTAATCATCCAAAACGGTATGGAACACATTAATTAACTGAAAAATGTTGCATAGTATGCCTTTAAATAATTGGATTGTACTGTCATGGACCGTTATCAAATTCCCCTAGAAAAAAAACACAGAAGAAGAACTTCCATCTTTGCTAAAACAACAAAAATAGTAAACAAAGCAGTATTATACAAATTTGTGTGTCTTCCGAGTGCCCAGGCTGGACTTGCATGATGTTCTAATTACAGTTGAAACGTTACTAGTTTCAAGTAGACAACAATTTTGAGCTCTTATTTTTCCCGATGTATTTCAGCCACTGACTTTTTAATCGGCATAAACCACCCCTCTCATTTGGATTTTACTCCTTCGGACAATTTTGATTAATATTAAAGGTGCATAGCCACGTCATTTGACTCTTTTTTTTTTTATACATCAGTAGCTCACTATGGTTGCATACAAAGTATTTATGAAAGATTATCATAATGTAGAATGGTCCAAGATCTAGTGAAAAAAATAGAAAAAAAATATGATTCCAACAGGGAAAAGACTGAAATGTAACTGGATCATGGCGAGCTGCTGCTTTACTGCGAGGCATTTCAGAGGGTTGGGCTCGGTCCCGCATTATTTACAAGTGATTTATTATTTAAGCAAACCGACATTATGACAGTTCTGCGATACTGCCAGTAGATGGCGCCACATCTGTTTATATCTGGTCATCACGCCCAGTACTGGGGCTATTTTCATCCACAAAAAAGGACCATCAAAACATTATTAGGATGGAAGCTTGGTATATTTAACTTTATTTTATCATGATCAAATGGTTTTTGGTCTTTTTTTTTTATAAGCAAATACCTTTAATCCGATTATGACATTCCGACTGGCTTGTTTACATGACACATTTTTATTCCAATCGACCCTTTATTCCGATTACTTTTGTCAATGTAAACGAAGCTAATGTTGCACAAATATCAGCCTGTAGCAAAATCCAAAAGATTACTCCGCATTTGACAAACCTTGAGCAGACTGTTGAATTGTAGTTTATGAGGTGGATTGAAAAAACAACTTTTCTCCCAACAATTCTGCTTATTAACACTTAATAATAATAATAATACATTTAATTTGTACTTTATACTTACGCAAATCCCAAAGTGCCACATGGCCTCGGGTAATAAAGTAAGAAACCTTGGTGTTACTTTTGCCCACGACATGTAATTTAAATCCAATATTTAACAGGTTTCTAGGATTTCCTTTTTTCACTCGCGGAATATCGCCAAAATGAGAAATATTCTGTTCAGGAATGATGCTGAAAAACTAGTCCATGCATTTGTTACTTCAAGGCTGGACTATTGTAATTCTTTACTATCAGGAAGTCCACAAAATACAGTTTGAAGTCTTCAGCGGATCCAAAATGCTGCAGCAAGAGTTCTGATGAAAATCAACAAGAGGGATCATATTTCTCCTATTTTAGCTTCTATTCATTGGCTTCCTGTTAAATCAAGAATATAATTTAAAATTCTCATTATCACGTTTTAAACCCTTAATCAAGCTCCAACATACATCAGAGTTCTGATTACCCCGTATATTCCTAACAGAGCACTTCGCTCTCAGACTGCAGGTCTGCTGGTGGTTCCCAGAGTCTCTAAAAGTAGAATGGGAGGCAGATCCTTTAGCTATCAGGCTCCTCTCCTGTGGAACCAACTCCCAGATTTGGGCCATGAGTCAGACACCCTGTCTACTATCAAGACTAATCTTAAAACTTTTCTTTTTGATTAAGCTTATAGTTAGAGCGGCTTAAGTTATCCTGAGCTGTTAAGGGGGGTTTTCCTGTCCACTGTTGCTTCATGCATGCTCAGTATGAGGGATTGCTGCAAAGCCATGGACAATGCAGACGACTGTCCACTGTAGCTCTATGCTCTCTCAGGAGGAGTGAATGCTGCTTGTCAAGACTTGATGCAATCTGCCAGGTTTACTTAGGTAGGAAACATTTTAACCAATCTCTCTAGATGATATGATTAAATCTGCCATTGTAAAGTGCCTTGAGATGACATATTGTGAATTGGTGCTATATAAATAAAATTTAATTCAATAGCGTCCAGGAGGTATCCAAACCGGATGCTCCCTGGTGAGGTGCTCTGGGTACGTCCCACTGGGAGGAGACCCAGAGGAAGACCCAGGACATGCTGGAGAGACTATGTTTCTCGGATGGCCTGGGATAATAATCACTCCGGAGGCCTGGCACAAGTAGCTGGGGAAAGGGAAGTCTGGGCCTCTCTACTTAGGTTGCTAACCCTGAAACCGGATGTCGGATAAGCGGAAGAAATAAAAGAAGAATTGAATAGCATCATAGCCGTAGGTGTTGACGAACCTTCTATATGTTAAGAAAAATAACTAATGAGGGAGAAAAAAAGTGCAAATAGGCTTAAGGGGTAATTAGCTTTTAAGTCTTTCCTTTTCATATTTAAATAATTCAGTTGTGGTCTATATAAAGTGAAACAGCAATTCTTTGGTTTGAATTCCTTGTTATTGTTGCCTCACAGCCCCTCTTTTTTAAGGGTTAAAAAAAGAGGATTATGGATCTGTCCCCGCTAATAGTAATTGAATATAATACTAAAACAATGAGGTTGAGAACATTCAAAGTGACAACTCCTGATTCCAGACCGAAGGCTCCGATGCCTGCAAAATTACTTTTTGGTTTTCAATTAAAGAAAAATCCTGTTTCTGTTTATAGCCCCAGATCCTTTTTTATTTCGTAACGCTCAAGGTCAGTTCACATGAGGAGTGAATGCTTTCTGTGGCAAAAATATTCAGAGATACTTCCATGTACATTTCTCAGAGTTGATTTGGACACGTCCCACTGGGAGGAGGATTTGAGACAGACCCAGAACTAGCTGGAGGTAATATGTCTGTTGGCTGACCTCCATGTGCGTTGGACTCCCCCAGGAAGAAAATAAAAAAAAGACAGCTGGGGAGAGAATTAAAGCTGCACACAACTTCTGGCTTTTCCCATTAAGAAGACGACTTTTCTATGCTAACTTTAATTGTGATTAACACTGACAATCCATACATATGGATTAAGAGTGCAAATGAACTGCATTACTGTCTTTAATTAATGCAAATAAAATATCAGTGGCAGTGATTTACAAATTCTGACGATGCCAGAGGTTCAATCATTGGAACAGAGAAATTTCCAAGTAGACATTTACAGACATTGGAGTCAGATGTGTGTTTATTGTGTACATGTCATCTCATTGTGAAATGCTCTTTTAATCTGTTGAGTTATTTAGTGAACAATGTTGCCAACTTCTGTCTTTTTATTTATGGGATTAGTGAGTGTTCCATGTTGCTGCTTTAATTCCTTAAGTGTGTCCATGAAAAGCTTTTCATGGACATTATAATGGTGAATTCCTCACTACTGTAGAGGCTCTACCTGAACTTTATTGTGGTTATTCCTCCCCCATACCCTTTTTTTTAACCTCCCCTGCACTGCTGTCACACTGTTGATGCATGTTATGTGCATCTAAACATATTACGGTTTGTGGATTGTGCGGAGCATCGTACTCATGTTTTTACACAGAATGTCTATTGCTTTTTATTCTAAATAGTGCATTTGTACTGGATCAACACTGTGGAGTTCGCAATGTTTTGCTGCATCAGAACAGGGTCCATTACCTAAAGCATTACATCACCGTCTCATTTTATTTTCCTATATGAGGCTCAAATGACTCTGAGAATTACATTTGAAGGCTTTCCGAGTATCTCATCAGATACTGATGAGATGATTTAATCAGAAAGAAGGCCCTGACATCAGTTTAATTTTCAAGCATCTAGAATGCAGAGTTGAGTAAAGGATCTGTAACAAACCTATAATAAATATAAGAGTTAGTAATTTTATTGTTTGGTCTTTTTAGCAGTATTTGAGTTGCAATTGAGTCCTCTCACTGCATTTTGTTCTTTCAACATGTGAGGTATTGTATGAGCACTGTTTTTCTGCTGTTGGGTCCTTGCCTAGCCTTGTTTTGTCATGGTGCATGGATAGTGTAGTGAAAGTTTGGGTTTCTGGTAACCATTTCCTGACTCATTAAGATGAACATCCATCTAAATCTTTGCTTGTCTTTCTCATTTTGAAGTGTGGCTAAGATAAATGGGTTCACGTCTCTTTTTTTAATTCCAAGAAGAATTATACGGAACTACATAAAAGCTACCCGACAAGCTAAAGTAATGATTCAGTTAGATTTGCTCCTTAGGCATTGGTAAAGGTGCCACAAAGCTGTGGCAGTAATTTTGTAAAAAAACAAACAAAAATGTGTTTAATAGGGAATCAAATGTAATTTATGTTTAAAAATGGCATCTGCAATAAAATATTTATTTTAACCCAAAAATGAAAAGTAGAGTTCACAATTTTCCCCAAAGTTTCCCCAAGTCGCTTCTTCAATAACGGCACATGCTCAATGCTTACCTGCTCTTCCGCTCCTCAGGGAGATCGTGTGGAAAAAAATCTACCAAATCCACTCTGGTCTTTTTTCTTTATACTGAGGCCTTCCTCTTCTTCTCATAAACTTGTATGCGGTTTGCTTCTGGTGACTCTCAAGTTCGTAGGTATGGTGAGAGCAGTGAAGCTACAATGAAGGGCTAACACCAAAGTTCATCGCTAAGCTAACCGGATACATAAACACTAGAAGTGCGCATGCGCAGCCAGCAAGCGGAAACTAACAAGGAACGTACACGCACACTGGTGTTACGTGAGCTCCGTCAGAATTATTGGCATGTGGGACACCCAATAGATAAGGAACTTGAGAAACAAAGGGAGGTGAAAGCAGGACAAAAACTCTAACCAATCCCTGCCCTTCAGACTTAACGGCAGGGATTGGTTAGAGTTTTTATAGGCCTGCAGCTCCCACAGAGATCAAATTTTTTTAATGTCCTTTTTCTGAATACATAATGTGTTGACAACTTTCAGGATGGAAGGACCACTTTACCCAGTATAACAAAAAGTGTTTCTGAACAGGATTATCAACTATAGCTTTGTTTGACTCAGATGTAGCTTTCTGTATTTGTTTTTTTTAGGAGTTAATCAAGGGACAGGTACCAGAGATTGAAACATAAATGTTGTTCTTGCTGCAACCACGTTTTCAAGCTGCATTGTGCAATATTTCTTTCTTTTAGATAGCATTCACTGGTGACCTTGTCACAGCTCACTGCAATTTTCCTTGAAGGCCCAATTAGGAATGGTCCAACATCAACATACTGTAGTTATGTGATGAACAGAGTTGTGCAACTCTAATAGGCCAGATTATTAACCCTGCAGGCACAGAACAAATCTGCAGTCGCCACGCGTGTGATTTAAACTTGAGTCATTGCATTGGGCTACATCCAAGTAGATTAAAATAGCAATACACATGTGCAAAAAAGTATGTACAAAACCATCAACCAGCTTTTGTTGAAATAATTTGCTTCATCAATATGGCTTTGGGGTTGAAAGTATGCAGTCGTCAGCGGATCATTAACCTTCCTCTGTTATAACTGAAAAGGAGTCGAGAGATTTTGTCTGCATACTCTAGAGCTATAGTTTCTTCTTATGGCTCACAGAAAGAGGTTGATATTATGACACTAGAGCTATAAAAGCCAAAGATTATCAAGATTAACTCATTTGTCATTCAACAAAGACAGAGATACTTCACACAGAGTGAAATTTGCATGTTCTCCTAACTCACACAGAGCGCCTGTAAGAAGAGCCGAGCAGAATCCACTTAAGAAATCATTACTAATTCATAAGTTCCTCTACTGAGAATGTGTCTCATTACATTTTTTTTCAACTCTTTCTTTTTCTCTCATATAAGCCATATCAGAAAACATGAGGTATTATTGCTGATAATTTCCCAGTGTTGCTTCAAAGTCTGTAAAACATGTAGAATCATGTAGATTTACTTATATCCCTGAACATGTGAAATACTCACTTGTAAATAGGGCTTCTTAAATAATAAGCTGGAACTGAAAATTGCAACTAACATGCTTTAAGATAGTAACACAAAGAAATGCTTTATGAAAATGTTTAACGGAGTTTTTGAGCCACAATTATTTTTTGTGAATAATATAGTCAGGGTAAAATAAATTGTACCCTCTGTCATTTGTGGGTTTTAATTTAATTTCAAATGTTCCCTAACCACAGAGCTACGTCATTTTCCACCATGCCATTAAGATGCAGCCAAACTTTGAGTTATTAGGTACTTAAGATTTGTGCAAAATGTGTAAAACTGTGGAATTTTACTGATGGATTGCATTCTGATTACATAAAAAAAAATCACAACTGTATGGGAATCGTTTTTTATAAATCCAAAAAGTACCTGAAATGCTGTTAGTAGAAGCATTTCTATAAAGGAGTATACAATATAAATTAAATCTGCACTTGCTTTCACTGTTTAACAAACGTGTTAGCTAGCTGCTAAAGATAGATAGAAAAGTGGTTATTTAAAAGCGTCCCCTACTATTGCCTTAAAGCAGGTTTCCGTGATGTCTATATGCTTCAGCACATGTGAATCTTCTGCAGTGCCATCATCCAGTCTGTCCTGTGTTTTTCTACCATTATGTGGCTGAGCTCGTCCAGAAAACTAGACAGACAAACCTGCAACAAACAATTAGGTCTGCAGAAAGGATCATTAGGACTGATCTTCCATCCATCCAGGACTTACAGGTCTAGGGTCAGGAAAAGGGCAGTGGACATCTATGCAGACCCCAGATATCCTGAACACAAACCGTTTAGACTTTTACCTTCTAGTGTGCTATTTGTTAATACCAGCCATCACAGAGGAAGTTTCTATGTCCATTGTGTCCATCGGGCTGTCCCTCCGATGGACACAATAAATAGCTCACAGCCGGAGTAGCCGGATAGACTGCTGTGAAACAAAATGAGTATCAAACTCACACAAAACAAATATTTTTTTTCTTTACATGTCACTAAATAACTAATGTCTGTACACAGTGAGCGTTGTAACCAGAGTCAAATCCCTTGATTGTGCATACAAACATGGCCAAATATGTTATATAACGTGGTTGTTGGTGGACCGAATTTCAGACAAGAGCTTGGCTCTTGCCTTAGAGTTGCCTTCACTTATTTATTAATAAGTGAAGGCAACAAAACCTAAAGGAGACGGGCGATAAACATGGACCAGGGCGCAACAAGGAGGGGACCAAACAAATGGTAGCATAAAGGAGGGCGGAGAGACAGCTGGCAGTTTAAATAGCAAAAAAGGCAAAAGGGAAAGCAGGTGAAAGTAATTAGCACAGGTGAATAATTGACGGTAATGAGCTAAGGGAGAGCAATGAAATTACAGAGACAAGTAGTAAAAAATAGAATATAGTAGGTGGAACAATAGAGCTACACACTCATGTACAGTAGGTGGCGGTATGCACCTATAAGTTGTTTGCGATCTGCCAATAAAAGCAAAGAAGAAGAAGAAGCGGAGACAAGTAGGAAAACAGAACCCAACAAGAACACAAAACCTGTAACCCTAAAAGGACTCTAACTAAATGAACCCACTAAAGACTGAACTGAACCCAGAAGGTAAATGAACAAGGGGAAAAGTGATCTAACATAACTAAAAATAACTAAATCCAAATAAACAGAATACTTAATGACAGGAAACAAGAAGGAAGAAACAGAATCTACAAACTAATAAACCATACTAAAAAAAGTTGAAACACTGACAGAAAGCACGCTCCCCAGGAACCTTAAACTAAAACTAATCAAACATCTGGGGATTGTGACATAATAAAGCTGATTCTGGACCGGATATTAATCAGGAATCTGTGGAATTTGACCGCATGCTGGAAATATTATTTAGCCATTTTATTTAGGTGTGTTGGACCATGGACACAATTAAAATGTGCCAGATATAGCCCTCGAGAACTGCAGTGCTAGCTTTTTACATTTTTACCAGCACACAAAGAAGTCAAAGCAGCACAAATAGCTAGCACAAAGTTAGAGAAGTAAAATTTAATTTTGCCTTTCCTTCATTGATTAAAGGACTGTTTAGGAGCCGTTCATTTTCAGCCAATAGGCTACCATATATATATATATATATATATATATATATATATATATATATATATATATATATATATATATATATTGTTAACTACTTAAGTTTCTTCAGGCCTTTTCAATAATGGAAGTCATATTTAGGTTTATTCAAAGTTATTGATTAATGACCACCATTTATAAATAAGCCAATAGCTGCCAGATTTATAGCAAGACAATGAAAAACTAAAATAATAATTAGAGCTTTTTCTGGAAAGCCCTGTATTTCATGCAGCTGTTTTTACTGTAACTGTGAAGACAGTTCACATTGTCTTATTTTCTCTCATAAGTAGAAACCAAGATTTTCTTTTATATTTTTATACCTCTAAATTGAACAATATTACTATTTAAGCAAAGATATCTGGAACTTAAAACACTTTCATATGCACAGATTTTAGTTTTTTACAAACATGCTGTTAAATATGTTTTATGTGTGTAAAATTAATCAGAATTTGTGTCACCATCAATCAGCTTGTGGAAATATGAAACATCAAGTGAATGTTTTTTAATGTGGAAACAAGAAAATACAAAGTGAGCAGTCACAAACAAGTCTATAAAAATACATCAACAAAAACACAAAGTAAAAAAATTGCTTTAGTAAAAAGATATTTTTACAGTATATTGAATTAAGAACATTAGTTTGAATCGTTGGCTTTCTCACATACAGTAATGCTGAAGGTCACAGTAGAAGTATCTCAGGATTTCCTTTTAAAAAAGGTTAAATGGCTCATATATGGTGGGGAGGCCCAACAAAAAATATCCTAAGTCAGTCGGAAAATAAAACAAATTCAGTTATAGCACTACACATTACAGACGTACATTGGTCAACAATGCAAAGTGATAATTGCAGACTGTAAAGTCAGTCTTTCCACAAATGTTTATACCCAGCTGCTGTGAACAAATGAAACAGTGCTCTTTAGAAAACAGCATCTCAGTTTTTTTCGGTCTCTAAATACTAATGCAGTACTGTGCAAAAAATTTTAAGCCATCCGTCATTTCTTCTGAGTTTTCCTTTAAGCAAGGAGGACATTTTTCAGATCTTTTAGAGTGGTATTGACTCAAGATCTTTCCGTTTCTTTCTTTGGACTTATGCTTATTACAACAATTTTTAGGCTGGTTATTTATTCGTTATTATTGGAATACTGTTATTGTTTTGCAAAACTTAAAAGGGTGTGTTCATCATACTCTGGAGTATGACGATCAACAGAACGGTGATGCATCTCTCAGGTCCCGTCTCTGCTCTTTGCTCGATATTTGCCCCTTTTTCTGAAAGGCGTGACTTTTGGACATTGCTAAAAAGCTGTAGGTAAAGCTTTAGACCTGGCACTTGACCTGAGTGGGTGGTAAATGTATGAATAAGCAGCCTGAATCACACCCAAAACTTTAAAATACCTCAAGAGAGCCTGGCAAGCCACGAACAGGGATCAAGACTGATTTTAAAAGATTACAAAGAACGGTCATTTTGAAAGGAACATATAAAGAAACTGGACAGGTTGAAAAAATTTGCACAGTGCTGTAGCTGCACAAGCATACATGTCAAAACACATGAACAAAAAGAGAAAGGTGTTGGCTGGATGATGGTGGAATGTACATTAATCACATCATTATGTTGCTCTGTCTTCATATGAAACATCTAGATGGAGTTAGCCCGACCACCAATTTTGTCTGATTACTTTCATGAAGTATTATAAAAATGCTACATGGATGTGTGCCTGCATTCAGTCACTTTTTTTTAAATGAACAAGTGGAGTAAATCAACAGCATTTTTTTTATCTCCAAGTCAGACAATTTGAACTCCTGGCCGTGCATCCTTCTTCACAAAATGCATACAGTAGAAATATAAAAATCATTCACATTCAGTTTTTGAGAGCTGCACCACATTCACTGGCTCCAAGCCTAAAGGTTCAGTTAGTCCAAGAAAAGATATCTGCGGAGGGTTACTCATGATCCTCGAGATCAATATCCTGCTGCCATTCCCAACTTCCTGCGGTCCGACACGGCCTCTATGCAACCGTTCTCCTTTTCCAAGGCATTGACCACATTTAGGAAGTATTTCCAGTTCCCAACTTGGTGTCCAAGAGCCCTGAGGCCTTCTTTCACAGACTAAGAAAACACATAACAAAATTACGATTAAAAAGTATGAAAAACTCAATAAGAAAATCCCCAGATTGATCACAGGAAATTCAATACTGCGGAGTTGCAATCTTTTAATTTCTGTTCAAACTCATTTATCCGCAGCCCTCTCTACACTTTCTGGCAAGTATAAACGTATAAATTGAAAATAAATACGTACGTCAGCTACATACACTGTACTGAAGTCGTTTTCAGTGACAATAATTGTGTCCTGGTGACAAAAAGTTATTTCTTAACATTGGATTTTATCCCATTAAACAACTCTGCTTAAATAAAACGTTCAATGCTGAAAGCTTCTCTGGCAGTAAAACATGAATTACGTCCCCACCTCCACATATTTAATAGAGGTACTAATAAAGGTGACATGGATAATCTCAGACTAACAAACTCCTTTGTCATAAATTTACAGTCATGATACATAAAGGTACATTACCTCATCAAATTCTGGTTCAAAATTCACAACGTTCTTTGAGTCGACGAAGATTATACGAGCATCAATAGAAGCTTTTAAGCTCATCCCCAGCCATAGACGGTTTATTAGGGACTGTTAGAGAGAAAAGAGAGTTATTTAAGGTCAAAGAAGCCCACAAACTGAAAAAAAAAAAAAAAACTTGAGGTAAAGCAGTAATTTACCAAGGCCACTGATGAGGTGATCATACTTCCTCCTGAACCGCCCATCACAAGGATCCCTCCAGAGCTTTTCTCCAGGATAACAGGAGTCATAGAGGAGGGCGGCCGTTCACCTGCATGAGGCAGATAATACCTCAGTTAGTAAATATCAGATGGAGGCCATTTAGCCTTAATTTGGTCTTCTCTGGCTATTTATTTATTTATTTATCACCTGCACTTATTGAATCTACTCTTCCACAAAAGTCAGCAAGCTCGTTGTTGAGGATGATTCCCGTTCGTGGAGAGTAAACTGCTCCTCCAAACCTGCAGAACCAGATCGTAATGAAGCAGTGCATATACTTTGTACAATACTATGATGTCACTTTCAGTATATGTACTAATCTTTTTTTCTAAGGAGGTCTTCAACTCACAGCTGATTTATGGTGCTGGTGGCTGAGACGGCGAGTTCATCCTTATCCAGGACAGATACATGGGTTGTTCCAAAATTATCGGACGGAGGCTTGATGTTGCTGTAATAGGAGTCATTATGGGTGCGAAGTGATGATATCATCCTCCTGATACGATCGGCGAAAGAAGGATCAATCAAGTGATCAGCAACCTGAAAAAGGAAGATGAAAACAACCGTCAACACTTACTGTAACTTTGATCACAAGCCCTCTTTTGTCCTGGTTTTCATTTTTTCACCCAATATATCATTCAGAATTTGTAAAAAGGGGACAATAAAGGAGTTAAAAGCGTGTAAAATGAGTTTTAATGTGTAATACACTTTGGAAAAAATTCATCTTTAAACTATTTGCCAGGGCAGCCAGGGTTTGGCTGTTTACCAGAAATGCTGCTTACAGTTTGTTTTTAAGTGTTGCTTTAAGAGATATCAGTGACACTCCTCCAGTTTTTAAGACATGGCTGTAATTTTTAGCTACCACGAATATTTTCAGACTTATGAACTGTCTTACTTTTAAGCATGAAAAATAGTGTAGCCTTCTTTCAGCCAGTCGTAAATAACAATAGGTGAAGGAGGGTAAGCAACGGTTTATTCTATGCATATAGAATATATGCATCTATATACAACTGGAGATTATGCCAGCACCTTCTTTGATATCTCACAGGTCAGAAAGGCATGACGAACAATCTTTGTGTTTTAAATACTATTTTTTGAAACTTTGTTATACCTTGTTGTGCTTTTTTTTAACCACTGCCAGCATACAAAAAGGTTTTTGTTGAAAATTGTGTTTTATGTTTCAACTTAAGGAATCACAGAAAGTCAAATTTGGCAAAAAATAATTTTTTGTGAGGAAACAGTGCTGTACTACTCATAACTGTCCTACCTAATGGCCTCGTTATCCAGATTTTTTTTTACAATCACTTCATTCAGTGACAAAGGACGGTAATAGTTCTCATCCCATTCCTGTTTATAGAAGCTGTCCTGAAGAACAGAGTTTAGGAGCATGCTGTAAATAACCCCGCACCTCTCCAAGACCTTAATGTTTTCTGTTTACAACAGCATGGGTTAAAGCTGCAGTAGGTGACTTTTGTATAAATTTATGTTTTTTTTTTTTTACATATTTTTAAAAAACTGTCACTATGTCCTGACAGTAAAATATGAGACAGTTAATGTGAGGAAAAAAAATCTGGCTCCTCTGGCTCCACCCAGTGGTCCTACTGCCATTTGCAGAAATAAACAGCTCCCGATCAGAAACAACCAATCCGAATCAGGCGGATTGTCTGGCTCTGCTGCCAGACATTCTGCTGCCAGACGGGGAAATGTTGGAGTAGCACAGTAGGCTCTGCTGTGGAGGTAGGGCTGCAGAGCAGCAGAGAGCAATGGGTAGGGACCTATGGTGACCAGATGTTCTGATTTGTGTGTTACTGTACCGCATTTTTCACTCTTGTCCCATTATTGTCTCACAAACGGAAACAGCATCCCACATTTGACTGGGTCAGATTTGGAAAGTTAAAAAAAATTATTCAAGATGCGCTTTCGTGAAATAAAGAAGGCAGAGCTGCAGTCAGCTGTCGATCAAAATATGCTGCCGCATCCTACCTCATGAGCAGCTGCGTGCCATGATGCTCATAAAATAAAACTAAACGGATCTTGATGCAAGGAAACGATATCAAAGTAAAGGAAATGCTGCTACAAAGAATAGTGAGTGATTTCTAACTGGGTAAGGCCAGAGAAGGCTGCTGCCTATCTCCAACAGTCAATGGGCGAGAGGCGGGGTAGCACATCCTGGACAGGTCTACTGTCTATCACAGGGCTAAAGTTTAATGGTCTTATTAAACTTCAAAAATGTTAAATAATGCTTGTTATAAACCCATGAGTTGTGATAATTCAGTGTTGCACAATAACAGAGCCGAGATTGATTAATTTAATGTGTGATATTTGCTCAGTTAAAATGTATGACGTCATCATAGTGTTGGTTATGTGTCCTGCACGGTCCTTCACAAGCATCCTGTTGTTGCACCGTTGGTTATTTGAGATCTGGTCAACATAGAGGGACCTATAAGGTCTGCTTGTTCAAAATTTCAGGCTAAGTCCACAGCTTTCTGAAAACTCCCTACTGCAACTTTAAGTAAAGTGATAAAACATAATAATTTAGTCTTAAAACATAGAACCACTCCCCCACAAAAATGCCCATCTTATCTCACGCAGCCAAAATGACTACAAATTATCTGACAGACTATTTCTGTATCCGTGTGAGGTACAGTCACTTTTCTTCAAAAGCAGTAGCTTACTGTTTAAAAGAGAGTAGAAATCTTATTCTCAGGTCAGATAAAGTCTTGGCAGGCAGTTTTCATTGACCTCTTACACTACTTATAATTAAGAAATACTGAATAATTCGATTTTTTTAAAGCAACATCAACAGGTTGCTGTGGAGGTTTGGTATTTCACTGTTATAAGGTGCATGCCTCACGTCAGATAGACTTATGCTGAAAGGATGAGACAACTGTAATGGTTGAGTCAGAACAATTACTTTCCTGGTAACAAAGAGAAAAGGAATTCCAGTTTCCCACCTTGCCGTTACCGAAGAAGGCAGGATCTCGAATGTGCTTCTTTTGTCCATTAGCAAACTTAGCTGCCTCTATATAACGATGGTACATCTGAATCTTATTTTCACCAACCAGAGAGTCTGAAGTCAGCGAGAACCCTTCGGAACAAGAGAGCAGGTTTTTAATTACTGTGTTCATACAAGTGCATTCAAAGAACCACATCTGCATCACAACAAAAGATGCAAAACCTTTCATAATTCTGAGAATGAAAGCCAGCAGCGCCCCCCCAGCAGGTGGTGGAGCGATGTACATCTGATGAGGTCCCAAAGAAACCGTCCATGGACTGACCACCTGCTCTTTGTAAGACTTCAGGTCTTCCATTGTTAATGTTCCACCTAAAGACAAAAAAAGAAAGAAAATGCCCCTTGAATTTTATGTGCTTCTGTCCGTCTTCTTTACCTAAAGTTTTTATTTTAACTGATTCAGCCTCAGCTTTCTCAGGCCGTTCTTGCACCAACCTGCAGCTTTTATGTCTTGGATCAAGTCATGTCCTATCCTGCCGGTGTAAAAGGCATCTGCCCCTTCCTCTGCAATTGTTTCAAGGGTGTCGGCAAGTTTAGAAAACTGCAGGGTGTCCTTGTTGCTCAGGATAGTTTTATTCTTGTTGCAGAGGACTTCACTGGATCAAAACATAAAAAGGAAACATTAGGCAAACGAAGGTGAAAAGATTTGTTCAGCAACACATGACAACAAAAACTGACTATGTTTAAAAGTGTGCAGGATAGACACATTTGTTAATTGTCTGTGCAAGTTTTGTCTTGTTCATTCACGTACAATAAAAGCTTTATAAAGGAGGTGAGGTGCACCCTGGAAGTTTTTCAACAGAAAGCACCACACAGAAGAACAAGAACAAAATAGCCAAATTCACACACACACCACGCCTAATTAAAACCACCACTGAACCAAATCATACAGGTTCTAGGAATGTGAGAAGAAAACACACCACAGCCCTCAGTGAGACTCAAAGACCTGCATACTCAAACCAGAGTTACGTGCCAAAGCAATGAAATAAAATGCCATATCACAATGCTGACTAAATGAAATAAATATGAGCCTTCTTGGGTTACATTCGGAGATTTCATTTTTTTTTATCCTACGAGTCTTGAGTTTTTCTTTAAGTATTACCGCGTGTTTGATTTTAATTCTTTGAGTTAACAATAATTTTGTTTTACTTTACTTCCGAGCACAATCAGCATTTCTTGCTATAAAAAAAAAAATCCTGAACATACAAAAATGCATCAACATCTTTATTAGAGCCATTTCTAGTCCGCTCCTTCTTGTCTTTATTTAGTCACAGAAAACAACAATGAAAATGCAACTTTTTGGAACAAAATTTCATGTACCCTAAGCGAAGACTTTGAAAGTCAAGTGTGGTCAGTTCATTTTATCAGCCCTCTCAGCTTTTCAATCACATTTGGATATTCATAGATATTTCCACGTAAAAAAATCTTTTTACCTTTCTCTTTAACCACATTTTCAACTTGTTTAGATGTAAGGTAGTCAACTCTTTTTAACTGTCATTTTGCCCAGTAGGAATCTGAGAGCCACCTACTTAAGGTCTAGAACCATGGTTCTCAACTGGGAAAAAGTGAAATCCTCTCTGGTGGTCAGGAGTGAGTCTCTGCTTCCTGTGAAAAAGTTCAACTATCTTGATGTGTTGCTCATGAGTCAAGCAAAGTAATCAATGAAGCAAAGAAAAACAAACAAAGGACCTGCTTTACCAGAACTGAAAGCTATTGAAAGAGTGGCTTGACGGGTGGAAATCTGAGATAGATAAATGGCTCACAGCTGTATCTGAAGCAGGGGGGGATTTAGTCATATTTGGGCAGGTCTGTTGTGGTAAAAAAGGAAAGGATCAAACAAAAACTTATTTTGCTCTGTGCTCCATGTTTAGTTCTCCTTTGTGTTGTATTGCTCAGCACTTCTGTCACAGACTGGTAAGTCTGTTGTTTTTAAATGTGCTTTATAAATAATTTGACTTGACTTTTGCATTCAAACCCCCATCTTTGTTGTGAGAGATTTTGGCCGTTAGCCAAATAAGTAACAACCAAAGGGTTAAACTGAAGTTACTCACTAGGATGGCCGAGGTCAACTGTTAGGTGGGCCCAGGCAGCCAGATCGCAGCGTGAGTTTACAGTAGTTGCTGCTCTTTGCAATGAAAGGTTTAAGATGAGATGGTTTTGGACATATAATCAGCTTGCCCACTTTGAAGCTTTCACTGTATAAAGTTCCACTATACCGTGTTATGGAAAATAATCTCTCCTTGTAAACATTTTCTATGCTCTGATCATAAAATAAATGTTTAATCCCAGATTGAGATAACATCTTTCTTCGATCTTTCTTATAATCTACTATTGACAGCAAAGTTTGTTCAATACCTTATGAGCCTAATGTTGCATCATTCCTAAATTTGCACAAGCATGTGCAAAAACAATTTTTTATATATAAATGAATATAAATTTCAGACATTAAATGGCTGATGGAACAATTTACTAGATTTACTCAGATTATTTTTGTTCTCTTCTTCATAAGAGAACAGCAAGCACTGCAGCCAAAATATGGCCTTTTTTGACCTGCTGTATATTAGCCAGTCCCTAAGCTTGAGTTATCATTGAAACTGTGACCTTCGGGTTTTGTATGATTTTTATTTTATTATTACAATTAAATAATAATATAATAATAAGTCATAATGTTTTTTTCTAATCCACCTCTTATAGCTTTCAATCTTATGTATTTTGTCTGTGTTGGTGCACCTGTCTGTTGAGTTAATCCTAAAATTTCCCATCGTGGGATAAATAAAGTATTTGATTGTTATCTTAATAACACTTTTTAATAGGATATATGTATGGGTTCTTTCAAGGTCTTAATTACACTTTTGTTTCTGTGTGGGGCTTCAGTAACAATAGATAGATATATCTACTATGAAAGTAACATGAAGTGCTGCTGAAGAAAGACACTATTATATACCTGGATGTTCTCTGGAGGACTGAAACGCCTCAGTCAGTGGACGTCAGTTGTGGGTCTGTGGGTCGGGGGCAATGGACAGAAGTTTCGTCTCCTCTCTCTGGTTTCTGTCGCTCGACGTTTTCTAGCTCATGGTTTTTCACGTGCTAGATAAATTTGTTGTGTTTCCACTGAATTTACCCGGCTTTTACAAAAAACATAAGGCTTGATTTCATTTACGGTATCAAAATA